>NW_025109472.1:130743-344447 GCF_011392965.1 Frieseomelitta varia
TCTCCAAGGTCCATTGGTACTCTGTCCAGTTTTTTCTTTTCGAAGGAAAAACTGGACAGAGTACCAATGGACCTTGGAGACGTAGTGTCGTTAAGAACGGGTTCTTAATCGTTCACGAGCATGCAGTTTCGTAGAATTCCGTGGACGATGTGTCTCTCTCGCTGCGATTTAAGGTCCTTTGGCCTTGTGCCCGTAAACCAGCGAGGATCCTCGCCTCTCCTTCTTCGTTAGCTCGCGACGAAACCCGGGCTACTTTATCTTCCGGCTGCGCGCCGGACTTTGTCGGCCTCGAGACGTAATTTAGCGTGACGTAAAAAGGTCCGGCGGATAGAGAGTATGATATCGTTGGCGGTGCTCGCGAAATTGTGGCGAAATTGTGGAGGTGTTCGGCGCCGGAAGAAGGGTCTTAGGGTGCCCAAGTCCTCTCCGAGTAAAACTCTCAAAGATAATATTGCGTTCGTTGTTGGAAATTGGACAATGATCAATTGGAATTTCGTCGCGTGCACAATAACAGAAGTTCTCTCTTCATATTTCTGTTGTTGTATCTGCACGATTGACAAGACTGCAACTGTACAATTGTACAACGTGTTAAACTTCTCTTTGGTCAACTTATCGTTCTGGTTTCTCAGTTTTGCGATTGCGGATAAACACTACGGACAATTTTGCAACAGCTATATATGAAAAGTAGTTCACTTTTGTTTAAAGATGTTTCACTATGTGTTTAGAGAGAGAGAGAGAGAGAGCTTATTACCGAGACCTTTCCTGCATCCAATAGTGCAATTATATTAACGGATAAACGGACCAGAATGTAGCTAATCTATCGACGCACGCAGTACGTCAAATCGGGGACGACTACGGATCCTTGATCTAGCGTTTGCCGAGGGACGTAAAGGATGGATTAGTGGATTATTGATGTTTGGCTCGACTGATTCGATAGCCGTGGTTCCATTGTAACAATTGAAATCGAGTCATACGATGTATGCTTGCACGAGAATTAATCCCCTCACTCGAAACTTGCTCTCGACTCCCCATTTCCTACTACTTTCAAAATGAACCATCCTCCTCGCACGATCTCGACATCCTTCGCTGAACGTGTCTCAGTTTCTAAGAGGAGAGCAGCTTTTCATTTCAAAGACTTTTCTCGTGCGTCGAGGAACAACTCGGCGAATTTGCGAATTTTCGTGAGAGAACTGCAAAGATTTCGAGAAGCTGAGAAAGAGAGAGAGGAGGAAGTTAGCGGGAAGCCGACTGGATCGCGAGGCGTTGAGAATAATGGCGCGCCTCAACGGTCACGGTTTTTCTTATCCTAATACCGCGCCGCGCCGTCGAAACGTTCAGGGTCTGAAACTTCCTTGACTTTATGGGCAGAGCCGGTGAAAGAGGAGCCGGAGCTCGCGGCGCTTTAAAAGTAGAACTCCGTAGCCAGTTCGTCGAGTAATGGATCGTAGCCACGTTTGTAAAACATTGTTGCGTGCTTCAGCGACGTATTGAGGCAGCAATCGCGTCCTTTCGCCATTTCCTCACGTCGCTTATTCAATTTCTGCTCGCCTCCGCTGTAAAGGAATTTCCTCTCGCATTCAGCTTTTGACGCTGAAAATGATCGCAAACAACAAACGATGCGCGCGCGTACGTTTCCATCGAGTCGATAATGACCGGTCTGAGATGAAAGGTTCCGTTACGTTGCTTTGTCACGCGAATATGTATAATCAGTCGTGGAATTCTACGTATAGTTGCTATATTTGAAAAATTTATATTTTGTATCAGAGACGATTTACGCTTGTTTACTAAGAAACATAAATCAAAAGTGATTGAATGTAATTATTTTACTTGTTTGTTAGGAAACGTGACTTGAAATATTATATATAAAAGTGTGGGAATGATTATTATACGTAATTATAGTTATATTCTGATATAATGTGAAGCTGCATAATTATTTGTATGTGTATTTGTATTTGTATACAAGTATTTGTTGAAGTTGTATGATTATAACCAAGTTGCTGTATATAAAGTTTTCTTCCTTTCTATTATACATATGAGATATTTTAAATATATAAGATATTTTAAAAATGATCCAGTTTCATATATCAAACTGACAAGAAATCCTTCTTCTTCCTTTTTACATTTTTGAAATTTTCTCCGAATGTACGTAGACTTCTGTGACTGGTAGTAAATCAAGCACTACGTTCAGAAATCTCGGTTCTGTTATCAGAATATTTATCAAAAATAACAACACTAAAAATTGTTGATCGTTCTTTAGCCCGCTCCCACTTCGACTATTGTTCTATTCCGTTTCTGCTTCTTCTTATCTCTGCAGCAGATTAGAAATGTAGGTCAACAGAGCTATATACATTTTTATGTCTGACTGCCCATTGTCTAGGCCATTCAACATGGATTTATAACCGTGACTATCTACCTACTATCTTACTCTCGAGTTTTCGATACTTTATGCTAGATTTGTTTGTGTGACGATAATGTTATAAATATTCAAGAATTTTTATGCATATATGGGAAATTTGAAAATGCGAAGATGCACCATGTCCGAAGATTGTAAGAAAATAAGTACTAATCGTTGGTTTTTACTACTTACGTGAAAACAATATTCAACTTCCTCTATCAAAAACTATATAATAATAATATCTGTTATATATAATAATATTCAACTTCTCTTCTTCTGATTTCTGTCCCAATTTTATGAAACTTTCATTATTTTAAACATAATCCTCAGAAGAACTGTATTACTTGTAAACGCAGTATTGCAAACGATTAGAAATCAACGAAACAATTGTTACAAATAAAGAGAAATTATATCGTATAATATATAAAAAGTCATCGCTTAGCGAAAGTATATAAAACTTCTTATTTTATTTACAATCGTGCGTTTCTTATAATATTTACCACGCAAATACCTGCAGTCCACTCGTCCATTGTATCAACACTTACAATCTGAGAGCGGAGCGAAAGGCCACCTACCCCGAGAAATAAATCGAAATAAACGCTAAATAATAAATAAAGTTGCAAAGTAACGGAGCACCGATAAATCCACCGTAGATGGGAAAGTCGACAAGAGGCGAGCAGCCATCCGTAGGAAGCGGAAATTCGAATTTGGCAGCGTGGCGGATACGGAAGGAAGGAAGGGTGGAAAGCCCCTCTGGCTGAAGGTATGAATTCCAAAGGAGCAATAGAACAGGGTGAAGCCCGATAAAGCGTTGGCTCGTGCCCTTCCGCGCGATTTTATCTTATTTCACCGGCTGCATCGAGCCTCTTTTGAAGCGTGAGCGTGCGTTCTCACGTGCAACACCTCGCAACCGTAGTTTATCGCGTTCCACCGACGCTGCAGCGTTTAAGGCGCGTCCGTAGGGAGCTACTGCCGCCTCTCTTTGTTCTCGTTTCGCGGGCACGAAGGAAACACCGTCGGCGTTGCGATGATATCGCGAGTAAACGGTGTGTTGTGCGCCAACGTTTATTGCTACTGAACTTTGCACACGGAGTTTTAGATCGCTCGGGATCTAGAATCGGCAGCGTTGGAGACCGCGAGATTCAAACGCGTCCGAAGCACTTTTAAAAGCACTCGTGCCACTTGCAGTATTTATTTTATGATGACGATGAACTTTTCATTTGTTTGTCCACGACAAATGAACGTTTGAATTTAAATATGTAATTTGTACAAATTTTGTGTGTTTATAATAATCTGTTTCGTAGGTTGCGCTTGATATACAAGTGTCAATTATGAAATTATGCCCGCCTTCTTCCGTTATTCTATTACCTCTCGATAATAGCAACGATATTCTTCCTAAAAATTCGCTGAACCGCACCAATGAACCACTGAATTTTGTTTATCATTCTGTTATTCGCGGTGCAAACAGGAAAATAGGCAGAAACATGAAAAGTAAGCAGTAAAGAAATACGAAACTAATGACTTCGCGCGAGATCTAAGGGATTTAGACGACGCGTTTTTAACAAAGTTGTTAGAATTTTGAGTAATTCTGCACATGGTATGATTGGACAGACGTTCTCACAAATCCAGAAATAGAAATGGAATTTTCAGGCTTTTCGTTTAAAAAGAAAAAAAGTGACGTCATTCTACATACATTCATTGTTTCCAAAAACAATGTGCAAGGGAGTTCTAGAAAACAACAAAGTGAGACGAGAACCTTGCTGGAGATGTACTTTTCACGACAAGACACGAAGAAAACTGAGTACTGTGGACAGACTCCTGGACAACGTTTTCAGTTTCTCACGTTTTCTCGCAGCTCTGTATAGTCGGTTACGCGAGAGAAACAATGACGCCGTTTAAAACGGCAGGGCAATAAATCGAAAGAGAGAAAAGTGGAGATAAAACGTGGTAACGAAGATAAACAGAAGTGGGGAACGGATCAAGGAGAGCGGTAGGTGGTACGTACTACCATGAAGTGGCGTTCGAAGAAGCACATTACGGATAGAATAAACGTGGAACAGAATGGTCCTGTATGACAACGTTCGTTTCGTAGCCAGGGCGGGCACATCGTACCGTATAAACCCGCCCACGTAATTGCTTTTCGGTTCAGCCCTGGGAAGAAAGATCTCTCTCCTTCTCTCTCTCTCTCTCTCTCTCTCTTTCTCTTGATACCGGTGGACGCAGTCGTACAGAAAAGCTGTTGTCACGGGGAACTTCTTTGAGACCGCTAACAGAGACCGGGATCGTTCGAATTTAAATTCAAATCGCAACGGGACCAACAACAGGTTATTGGCCAAGTTTTCGTTAGGAAAAATCTACGTACAATATATATTTGAGTGAAGTTATAATGATGTTATAATTTTCACCCGTTTCGATTATTTATATATTCTGTCAGTATGGAATTTTGTATTATCAAATGAACATAATTTCTTGATCAAAGTCATTGCATCGACCAATGTTTTTCTTTTGTGATATTTTCTTCCGTGTATAAAGTTTGAGACTATTCTACTTTCTTGGTGAATTATCGTACGATATATTACGAATACTAAATGTATATAATTTAAAGCGAATTTATGATAACAATAGAATTCGTACTCAATTAGTACTCGTAAAATTTTTTTAACAAAAACAAGAGAGGGACTACTCTATTCACACTCTGTTCATTCAGGTATATATTTCGCATTTATTCGTTACTTTCGTCAGATATACATAATTCCATTTCCCCAAAATATTGTGTTTTCTTTAATCTTTCTTAATTCATCTCTGAAATTTTCTTCGTTTTTGTCATTTTACGTCTACAGGAAATCTGCAGACGTCGATTTTCCTCTTGATCAAATAATCAGAAACAGTAAAGAGAGTGCTACCACGAGAACGGCATAACTTCGTCGGGTAAAAATATATATATATAAATTCGACGATAAATTTTCTGCTCCATCGTTCCAACGTTTTCACAACGGTGAAAAGTTCCACCATGTTGGAAGAAAAATTCAACGAAGTCTCATGACGGGAAACGTTCAACTGTCAGCCGCTTCCGGCGCGAAACGAAACGAGCACGGAAACGCGGGCTGGCGGACGGCAGTGACGAAAAAAAAAAGAAAAAAAGAAAACAGAAAAGGAATAAAGATAAAAAAATCCGAGGAATCAACAGAGAAAGGGAGAAAGAGAATGAAAAAGAAGCTCTCAGTTGCTGGGCCCAGAGTCTGAACACACACACCGCTGGAATATACTCTACTCTAACCAGGAGTGCAGAAGAGGAGAGAAGAGAGGCTGTGTTCGAGCAAATTCTCAATTTTACGAATAAATCTCGATCCCGCTGACCGGCTTTTCGCGTAACTGCTGCGCCCAATATTGCGGTAGTTCGCAGTTTCCGGGCCAGCGTGCAGGTTCACGAGCACGCGGAATTGTTCCGCGAGTTCGACACCAATACCAATACCGCTAACCGGTGGTATTCATCGTACGTATACTACGTTCCTACAAAAGCCTTCGGGAACGGAAACGTGCCACTGTTTCGGACGCGCCAGCTCCTGAAGCGAATATTTTTCTTGGAGTTTCCCCTATTTAAGCATCTCGAGAGAAAAAAAGAGAGAGAGAAAGAGAGAGGGAGAGAGAGAGAGAGAGGATTTTTGTAGATAAAACGTGATGCTGTCCGGAAAGAGTGCATCTAAAATGTTTAATTTTAAATAAAAAAGTTTTGAAAGGAATCGATTTGATGTTGTATTCGGCACGCGCTTCTTGTTTTATGTTGTAATATTGTATTGCATTATATATAAACACGTTATATACAATTTATATATTCGAAAAACATTGAGGATATAATTAAATAAAATAGAGGAAACGTAATTAATAAAATGAAACGTGATTAGGTAAATTTGATAGATAATTTATAGAACAATTAAATAAACTAAAATCTTCGCTAGAAAGAAAAAAATGATGACAGTATACCTTGGATATTTCATACATTTCATACATTTTAATTAAATTTTCTATTAGTACATAAAAATTCATAGTCCAATAATTAGAAATTAATTAAAGTGTAATCAGATCGCGTCAATCATTACGTCAATCAACGAAAAAAATATATTTTATAAAATTCCCGGATCCCGGATTTCATTCTGACTGACACGAATTGCATCTGATTTGCATTGCACAAACAGTGGGCTGTTTTATCAAAATCAAACGAAACAGAGCCCACAGAGCAATTCAAAATAATTACAATCTATCTGCATTCTTCATCGTGTCTCAACTTTACAAAATTTCGTTGTCATTTTCTCCCTTCGAGAAGTTTAACGTTATAATTCTCTGACAAATATTACACGAAACTCGAAAAGTTTTTCAAAAAATGATTGTGCATACATTTCGCGACACGTGGCGAATATTTTTGCCAGAACCACGTTGTCCAGCGTGTATGTAACCAACAAAATTGAAATCTAATTAAAATTAACAACGGACGCAACGTTGTTCAATTCCACGACGAAAGAAATGGTCACCGGTACGCCAGAATTTTTCTCTGGAACGACCAAGCGCGTTATTTACGCGACCGAAATATCACCACGATGTATTAAACGAACCGAATGGATCGTAATAAAGAGGAGAACCGTTGTGGCTCGGTTTCGGCGTTTCTCTTTGATCGACTCACATCGTCACGCAAAAATTTCGACGAGGATATCAACCGGAAATTACCGGAAATCAACGTTGCCAACGTGCTTTCATTAGGACGCCAGCGAAACTTGGATGATTTATGCCGATGGATTATTTCGTCGTGCATTAATTCAGAATGTAGATGTGAAAGTTTCGGCATATATTTCAACGCGTAACTTTACTCGCGAGCAAATTTTCTCGTTCTTCTCCAGTTACGAGCAGAGAATGGGCTATGTCGAACCGACTTTTGTAATTCGAATACCGAAATATTATTATAAATACGCACGTTGTATCTAACACGTAGATCAATTAAAATATTTTGTATTCTGTGGTGATAAATATTATAGTAATCGAATTGCAATTGTATTGTGGATTTTGTTATACTATGGAAGATTAATGTAGATCTATTATTTGTATTTAAAAGTATAATAGAGTTCTTGGTTATTTAGTGATCACTCAAAATTTTCAACGTCTTGTATGTATTTAACTGGAAGATTTGAGTTACATTACAAATTTTATCAATTATTGGAGTTATATTGTATAAATACATATTTCACAATTTATTAGTATTGACGCATTTATGAATGTTTATATTAAAGTATCAGAAATGCCCATCTAGATTATTAAAAATTTTTGTGAAAAGAAATGTCAGAAAGAAAAAGCACATATGATAAAACGTTGTATGTGTTTAAAAGACTGCACGTACCTACTGCAATGAAACAACTTACAAAATTTAAATTCATACAATTTAATAGTGAGTAAAATTTACATATAATTTAATTTTACCAAAATACTGAGAAATTGAAAATTGTAATGATCAAAATCATATTCTGTACTTTCATTATATAGATTCTACTTTCATCATAAGAAAAAAAAAAAATAATAATAATAATACTTCTATTAAGTATCACATCCGAATAAAAAGCAAATTACTTTTCCAAATTTATTTCGCCAATCAAATTGATTAATTGACACTCACATTCAACGTATTTATCACTTCATTTATTAAATGAATACAAAATACGTGTGTAACTATTTTCCAATCATCGTGGTATTTGAATAAAAGTATTTTACAATAATACAATAATTAAATCTACTATATCGGAATGCAAACAAGACTAAAAACTAGAAATAACTACATTTATCGTTCGAATACTTTTTGAAATGCTTCCTGACATGTCCATTCTAAGCTTATACTCTCCAATTCCTCCGTTATCCTCTTTGTTCCCATTTTCTTTTCTTCTCTTATCCGCCACAATCGAATCATGAAGAATACCTAGTCTTTTGCTTGAAAAGAAGAAAAACGAAGTTCTCTCGACGCGATCGTTACATAAAGTTCGCCCAGAGTGAAAGAAACAACCCCGGCAGTTTGTTTGGAGTAGAAAGACAATTTCTTACGAATTATTTGCGTGACCGAGTCGGAGTACGATTGAACTAGTAAGACGATCAAAAGTTTCGCAAATAATGCTTAAATAAGGGAGAGAGGAAAAACCAGAGGGCTGACGAAGTAAAGACGAAACTTCGAACTTTGAAGATAATGACGAGTCGATGTTCTAATTGGCCAAATTGTTCGTTGAATGTCAACTTGGAATGAGTTGTCTTTCACTTACGGAACATCTTCTTTCGCTCCGTTATAAGAGCGAGGTCCGATAAAAGAAAAAGAAAAAAAAACATCAAGCTAATTCATCGACGTTTGAAACGAACCGATAGAAACTGCTTCGAGAGACTGCTTGAACGAGAAGGAAAATATTTTAGTTCCAATTAACACTCGAATTGATTGACGCTAAACGTTGTGTGCTTTCATGGAAGAGTAATTGCGCGAGGTATTCTCATGCTGTTGTATTACTGTGCGCTTAATTGAAAAGACTGCATCAACGAAGAGAAACGCGAAGAAATTAGTTTCGAGTGTGTAGTTTGACATTTTTGTCGGAATCTAATTGATCAATTGGAAAAAATTGGATTAAGTAGATTGAGGTTTAGCTTGAAAAATACTAGACAATCAATAAATTTCTGTCGTTTCTTTTATAATAGGAACGAATGGTGCAGAAATATAAAATATTTCTTCAAAGTTTCTGAAAACTTTCTATATATCTCTGTGTTACTTAAATAAGCGAATTTAACAAAGACGGCTTCATCATCGATATAATACCTGAAACATGTAAATCAGAGATAAGAAAGTTCGGCTGGCATTGATTGAGTTTCATCGACATCGGGAGTCTAGCAGATTCGATGAAGATTGAAATTGACAAGTTCACACGAAGCGGAACCGCTCGGCCGCAATGGTCAAGTTTGTCGAAGGTGTATTCAGTTTAATTTGTCAAAGACAAAGTTGCCTTCGGTGTTGAGCCACGCCGAACCAAATGACGTGTCAGTTTGTCCCCTGTAATTCGTCATTCGGCTCCCTCGGGCTTCAGCCCGTTTAATTGGATGGCCCTCGTGTCCAAAGCCAGAAACATCATAACAATTTGCCAAACGAGAATTGATTATAATTTATTTACACGAAACGTTTCGTGCTTGATCTGTTATGCCCCTATGAAATTAAATTCATTTTCAAATGGCATTCCAGAGGATCAGTTCGTCGATTTCATTGACAAACGTTCAATCTCTTCACGAATCTTTCCATTGTTATTAAAAAATTCTAAGAATCCAATCAAAGAAGAAGCAAATATTCTAAGTTTGATATATCATAATTCATTTTGATTCATTTAAATTCAAATAATGTCAACTTGTATTAACGAATAATAAAATCTTTCGCGAATTCTTGATCCCATTTATATACAAATCATTTAAATTGAATACGAAATGATAGAATAAAATAGAATAAAATACAAATCCAGTTTTCTCCTTCGACTTCGAATGATTTCAAGTACAGTGATTCTGTCTTCAAGAACACTTACGCCAATTTTTATCAACGATTAAACGATCTTTCCATACTATTCATTTTTTTCCTTCGTTCACAGAAATTAACGCCCGTTAATAATCCAATCAATTGAATAATCGAATAATCACCCAGCGAATAATTCAAACGATTTATTCGTCGATTCGTTAGCAAGTAACAAAATTACTCGCGAAATCTCGGTCTCATTGACAGATACAAACCCGAGATTTCGGGGGATCAACTGGCGTTTTCAGTTGTCCATCGAGCCGGAGAGAAGAAAGGAGAGAAGAAGAGAAGAAAGAGGGTGGAACAGCTAGACGTTTCCTCAAGACTGGCACGGAACTCGGGAGCAAGTCCGCTAATTACGGGTTCGACTTATCATTGTTCGTAATCCGGGCTTCTTCTCTTTCAGCAGATTCGTTTCTTCAACGGCGAAGTAGTCTTCCCGTCGAAGAAACTTCACCGCTTTTGATTATGTCGGTGCGGCGCGCGCCGCCACCGCCGCCGCCGCCGCGAAACTTTTTCTTCTGAGGAAATATCGTTGTTCCTCGGCCTGGAATCACTCAAATTTTCTTTCTTTTGTTTCGTTCAAAGCCACCGGCGCGGCGCCGCGGTTCGTTACTGGCTCTCGAGACACTTTCGCACTTTTCGGCATGCAAAGGTTGTCGTGCTGCTATTTTATCGGCTGGGTCGCGAATCTCTTCGAAACTTTCCCCACGAATTTTCCTTCTCTCATTTTATTTCCTCCGTGACCGCGGCCATGAAAGACTATCAAATTATAGGATTTATCAGTTTAATTCGCACCGGATTGACGAACTTTGAAATTTAACGAAAGATCAAATAAATATTCAAGTGATGACATTAACGAGCGAAGCAATTACGAATTTAAAATTGCATAAGAAATTTGGAAATTCTCTTAATTTTGAGACGAGAAACAACTGTAGTGATCATCTTACAACTAGTAAAATTTTCACAGCCAATCTGAAAATGTGTATATGATAAATATAAAAAGCAGATTTATGAATATAATATTGATTGTTTAAATACTTTCACAATTCCTGCGAAATATAATTGCCATTCTAACGTTGTCAACTATATGTATTTCGTAATAGTTCTAATTCCGTACACGTTTCGAAAATTGTTCAAAATTTTATCAATACAATCACGACAATTGTTTCTCATTCAACTGTCAATGAAACTTCAAAATGCTTCATAAAATAACGGGTCGATAAGTCACGAGCCATTGTGCGCGTAAAATGTTGTTTGATTCTGCATAAATTGCCCGCTTGCATGAGGAAATGATCGTTTGTGGAAAATCTAGTGCACATTATCAAAGTCGTGCGGTTAAATGATGCAATCTTGGACAAATTCGCGGCTCGGCGCTGCTAATGAGCTATTAAATCGTCCTGAACCGAGCTCCTGGTTAGAAGAAGGCGACCAAGTTGCTACGCTAAACAGCAGAAACGACGCGACGATAAGAAGTTGCTCGTCCAAATCTTGCAACTTGTTATTGCATTATCGCGGCGAGCCGCGTAATTACGATTGCACACCGATGGCGTGCCTGAGCTTTGGCCTAATTATCCTCTCTCGCGATGGTATATCAACGGGCAACGACGATAACGTTCCCATTACACCCAGCCGCGGTCGATTTTTCTCTCTCTATTTTCGCACAAAGCCAAAGATAAGAGCGCTCTCGCTTGTCCATTCGACAATCTCATTCGTAAAAATACCTGTCCATTGCCGGACTCGCTCGCGAGATTATTCTTAAATTGTGTGTTCGCGTGGGAGCAACTTTGAGAGTTTTTATATATAGGATAGGCGGAAAGAAATCTCAGTATCGTGGTTACTCCAGCTCTTGGTATGTTAACTCGTTTAAGTTGCGAATCAAATAAGATCACGATTATGAATGTATTAAATTGTTGTGGATGAAATGACAAAGTAACATAAGTATTGACGTTTGTAACTTTCTTGAACTTTCACATTAATCAAATTTCAACCACTTAGATTCGATCGAGTTCATCCATTGCGAAATTTTTCAAATTTTTTTTATATGAATTACAATTATCACTTGCTCGTTTCCTTAATCAATGTAGATTACTTTTCTTGTATGAACCTGTATAAATGTCATTAATACTTTCAATTCAATAAAAGTCAATTCACTACAATTTGATCATCATTAGGTAGATCGTATGTAATTCAACTTTTTTTTTTATAATAAACCAACCGACAAACAACATTTGATTCTTCTCTGTTCATTTTTCTCTACTAAGGTGTCATCATGCTTGTAACCGATTCTCACGATATGAAACTCGTTCGCAATTCAGAAGCTCTCCGACAGTGTTATTCTATTTCAACCGCTCTCAGTTAGTTGAACGATTCTCTCGGACAGCCACTGTCCGAACATCCACTCGCGAGAGATATTATCAAGAACGACTCTCTCGCGATGGTTTTACTTTGAAATGCGCACAGGTGTCGCAGGTATTATTTGCGTTACTCAACCGTATCGAGCTTTCCGTTCGATTGCAAACAATTTCTCGAATAACGAACAAAGGGAAATTCTCAAAGGGTTGAACGTTAACTCGGGCAAAGATCGCGATTAATCGTTAATCGACCACAAAATTAGGTTACACTCCCCTGTTGACCGATCAATCGTGACGCGTCAAAGCTGTCCACGCGCGAATATCCTCCCGGTCGGTGGCATAAATGCCGCGATATCACGTCTCGTTCGATATCACGACGTTGTAAGTTATTAATCCACGGAACAATAGCGCCGAAACTGTCCACCGCGTGTTCCCATCGCAGATCGAGCAGCATTATTGATGTCGCCGCGAATGATATTTCCCTTGGGTATATCGTGTCTGTAACACGATAATTTCAACGGTCGATCGGAGAATTATTTCCATCGGCGCGGCCAACTCGATTTTCGACGCTTAAGTCGTCGCGTTCCGGCAGATTACGGACGGCACCGGAGGACAGGGCTGAGTGGTTCTCGGAAACTCGGTCAAGAAGCGGCAAATCGATCGTCTTCGACCAACCGACCAACTACAGAACGTGCCCACGACGTTTTCCAGTCTCCGAGTCGGACACGTGTTCCTGCGATGATTTGTGTTTCTGTCGCGTCGGAATTTGTTTAATTGTCGCTCGATTTTGTAAGGATCGCTATCAAAACGCTATCGATTTGAAAAACGAGTCTCGCTCTTGTAAAGAATCTCGTTGTTTCTATACAAAACTTTCGTACGCAGAATCACGAATGAAAGTTTGGAAACGAAACGTAGTCTTATTTGTTTCTATATCGATGTACTAATTGTAAGAGTACCCTTTCATCTCGAATACACGTTTCCTTTTTCGATAAATAAGTTTAAAGTTTGACCTGTTTGAATTTTAGATACGCCAGGATTGACCCAAATCTCAAATCTTGTCGCATAAGTCTCTCTTGCGTCCACAAAATGTCACTAAAGTCTAGGTCAAAATCTAATTCGCATCCTTGGTGTCCGCTTATGATATTAGCGCGTTCCGTTCACTGTCTCGGCGAACCCGTCTCGGCGAACAATCTTTGAGACTGAATGTCGCGACATGTACCAGACTGTATTGGCTTTCATAGTTCTTAAAGTAAGTCTCACAATTTATTATTCTTTCGTTTCTTTTAGAGTTGTAATTTTTGAAAATAATATATATATGTATTAATAATATATATTATATATTTTAGAAAATAATTCATCCTACCATTTATTGTGAAAATTCTGAAATTTGATAGAAAGAAAATACGATGTAATAAAATTGTAACTTATTTACTCTTACTTAACGAATAAAATCACGTAGTTGGAATACATTTTCCTTTTACATTGTGAAGTGTAATTGTGAACGATGCGTGTAATAGTCAAGAAATCTTTAATGGGGATAAGGAATAAAATTCAGCTATCCGAAGCATTCAAATAAATGAATATCTCACGCTCGTCGTACAAAAGTAATTTACCTTTCTTTTCTCATAGACGGAGCGACGAGTTCTTAAATTGCCAGATATGTGCTTCGTTTTTTCGCCTTGAAACTCCTCTCTCGGAATCTCTTTATAGCAGGAGCATTCCTCCGAGGATTTTCACGCTTGACCGAGGCCGCGAACGCGTCTTTACGCGGCGCGGAAATTCTCACGTCGCTAATGATCGTCGGAGTCGCGATCACGCGAAACGTTTATCTAGCAGGCAACGATTAAGACGTTCTCTTCGTCTCATTCTTTGTTCTCTCTCTCTCTCTCTCTCTCTTTCTTTCTTTCTTTCTTTTTTTCTTTCTTTCTTTCTCTCGAGATGATATTCTTGTTCCAAACGAGATCTCGCCGAGCTGAACGGGAGGTTTTTCATAGGAAATTCAATGGAAATTCAAGCTCGCGAGGCATTTATGAATCTAACGCGCCGGATTCTCCGACTTATTCTTCCCTGAAACGAGATAAAGGATTTTCTCTATCGAGCATCCAAGCAGGAGCAAGAGTTGTCTCCGTGCCCGAGAGATATCATCGAGGAATCGCGAGTTTTGCGATCGGGCCGCTGGAAAATTTGAATAATACGAAGAATAAGGAGCTTTATTATCGCGAAATTTCTTCCTCCTCGTTCTTCCTTTCTCCTCCCATCGCCGCTTCTCTTTCTTCCTCTCTGCTGCCACGTTCTCCCGCTTTGTGGCCTCGACGAACCGTTTTCCATCGGCGGTTCGAGGCTTGCGGCTAAAAGGATATTCTGTTCAATGAAAAATTCAATGGAAAGGCTGAAAATGCTTCTACATTTTACATAGTCGCGGAGAGAGGGAGAAAGTGAAGTTTTGATGAAAGATGAAAGATTTTCTCCTCTCAAGTGTAGGGTGACCAGGGCGTGTTGTACGAAAAAAATTATCACGCTCTCTTCCTGTTGAAAAGTGTAATAGTTTCTGACGAAAACGATTTCCTTTTTATTTATAACTCGTGGTATCTATGGTGCTGCGCTTGTTGATCACTGAATCCAAATTTTCAACGTTTTATTAGTTTTTAGTAAATTTTAGCAAAATTGAATCGAACGAGATTGTATTCGCTATTACACACATATGCATCTATTAATAATTTACATATTACCATACGCAAGGTATGATTAATACACGATGGTATACGCGATTTATGATATCGTGATATTTTATACTTATTATTTGTTGTGGCGAATGACTGAATGTTGAAATGAATACTGGTGTCAAAAGAATCTATCGGAATCTTGAAAAAATCTTCGTGAAAAAGAAGTGTATCAGAAAAGATAGTTAAATGAATACAAACTATTAATGTGTATACGTGCAACATTATTATATAAGCATTACATTTACATATGTATGTATATATATAAGCATTAGATTACAATACGTATGTATATATAGATCTCTATCTATCTGATCAAACTAATTTCTCTTTGATCAATCAATTTAAATTACGTTTAAATTCGAATTATTTTCCCATAGTGCGAACGAAAAATCACTAGTAGAGCAGAGAATCAGTGTGTGAACTTCATTTGCATCGTGACAAACTTCGTCGAAACGGAGCTCTACTCTACTAATTTCAACAGACACGCAGCGTAGGTGTTCATTCATCGGACAAGTCACTTTGCAGGGGAAATGCGAGAATCGAATTCCGCGGTCGAAGTTCACCGGTAAGCCAGCTAACTGCGGATGAACGCAACAATGGCCCATCGACTGCCTTTCCCCTCATTGTCCTGTAAAGCTCGGCTCGCTGTGAATGATTTTCTAGGTTTTTTCCTTCCACGGTCTTCGAAGTTTTTAACCCAGATCCAAGAATGAAACGAGAGAGAGAAAGAGAGAGAGAGAGAGAAAGAGGCTGGCATTTTCAAAACGTCCGAGTCGAGGACTTGTCGCGGATAATTACGGAGCTTCTTGATCCCACTAGAAACAGAACGCGTCTCAACCGCCAAGCCCATCAAAGTTTTTTGATTCGAACTGCTCCCGCTTTCGTCGTTCCTTTCGACGTCTTTGAGCGTTCTCGGCGAAAATACACGTATGTATGTATGTACGTTGCTTGACACGATTTCCCTCGACCGTAAACGAAGTACGTACGACCTGAAAAGGTGCGATTCTTTCTCAATCCCTTTGAGATTGTGCACACAGTGAGTTGTAAAGGTGTAATTGAACGCTTGTTACGGAAAATTTTTACGCTTGTATCTCTTTCTCTCTCTCTCTCTCTCTCTCTCTCTCTCTTGGGTGTGTTGTATGAAATTTTTTGAAATTTCATTAGCAGCGAGACTGTAACATTTATGTTGATAAAGTTTGAAACGAACTACGAAATATTTATTCCAGACGTATATATACCGAAAAATAAAATAAAAATAAAATCTCTGTATGTATTATTCAAACTAATATAATTGAATAATCGTTAAATCTCGTTATAATTTCAAAATACATATTGCCGTGCAATGTATATTCGTTCAAGTAAAACTATTTGCTCTAACCGGTTCTAATGAATATATTAAATACGTCGTACAGTCGCGATGAAAGTGAGGCAACTTAAAAAAACGTGATTTCCATCTTATCACTATGAAAACTTCGCAGGGATTTTCGTCGGCCGATTATGTATGAAAATTTTATTCATTCATCTTCATAATTTTGCTGGTAGAGGGTAGTTACGTGGGCTCTTCCTGATTCATGTGACACTATGCGCCTTATTATGAGTTCTGTCCTGACTATCATTATAAAGAAGCGTATATTGATACAATAAAAAATATATTAATTTAAATTATATTATTTCTTGTTCACAAATTTATTTAACAAAACAATACTTTCTAAAAAAACATATCTTTTTTAAGTTGTATCACTTTTGTCACAAATGTACGATAAGTATACATATATTCATACTGAATGTAATGGATAATTGATTATTTAAATACCTATATTCATATTAAATATTTTGTAGCTTCTAGGTGCAGTCTAAAATATTACATGGTACACAGTACATTCCTAAAAACTCTTTCTAATGTTTTTTTAATGAATACTTGTGAATCTAAATAATAAATGTTTTCCAGAAAATAAAGTTAATCAATTTGTCTTCCAACAAGTTAATTATATTAACATTACATTATAATATTTTAGAATACTTCGCAAAATATATGACATTACTTTTACAAGTTTTTCTCTTTCTTTACTTTGCATAAAAGAAGTACGAAATGGGAACAGATGAAATGAGTCCAGACAAAGTAAGTTCAATCTTCGTCAACCACACGTGCGTCCGGCAATTTGTATTTGTACCCAATGAGATCGCGTCGCGCGAAAGAACTCGTTAATTATTCACACTCGTTAAAAACTAGTGTGGCGAAACAGGGTAAAAAGTAGCAGTTCGCTTATAGTTAATTAAAAAGTACCGTCCGCAAAGGACACCTTTCTCTTTCTCTCTCTCTCTCTTTCGTGTCGTGACACTCTTGACGAATTTCTTGAAAAAAAAAAGCTTTCCTTTCCGCCTTTATGGCTCTCTGAAAGAACAATTCCATCAATGAAATCCTCTCTGGATTTCTTTGAAAAAAAAGGGGAAAACGATGAGAACATTTCTCTTGACTTTGTAATCTTTGTGACTGTCTCAAAGGATAATCTCATCAATGGAATTCTCTCTGGACGACGTTACGCTTTCTGGTAAAAAGCTCAAAAGCTTTTGTAAGTGCTATTAAAAATCTGGTGTTTTTACATATGATAATATAATGCTCGAAGGTCTCGGGACAAATATTATATTTTTTCCAGAACTGAAGACAAGAAATAATACTTTATAACGTCGATACACTTGTGTTATAAAATATTACACTGATACACATGAAGTCGTTTTCTCAAATTTTGAATTTATTTACTATGAATCATATATTTCGGGTGTTTAGAAGGTTTATAATAAAAATATCAAAAATTTTGTTACTAATTACCACACAAGTGATCTTTTTTTTACATAATTTTATGTAATATTTGGAAGTAAAAATATGTTGGAAATATGAATTTAGCGTTCGGGAAAGATAAAAGAGATTCTCCTAATTTCACCTAATTAAACGAAACTACAAGTGGAAGGCATTATTCCGAAGATTTTTAAATTTTAAAGTTAATTCTCGTTTTGCCACATTTTACTGACAGAAAAGTGTATTGAATCGTGTAAATATAGTTCTCCGGTACGTGGAGAAAATTACACGTGATTATATTATATTTGAAGAACGACATTTCAATACACGCGCGATTTATCAATTTTATTACCTACAACAAACATCGAAAACAAAAACCCGACATGCATGTTTGAACAGAAATATGTATTCTACTTTTGAGAAACACACGCGACGATAATGACATAACGATCGCGTCATTGTTTTCTTTTCAATGAATTACACGCATCGAAACATTCATCGATGATCAAAAATGAAATCACACGGTTGTAGTTCCATCTGTCTGTCACGTATATTCGAACGATAATCAATTTGAACAACGATATACCCGCATTCAGGAGTTACGGCCTGTTCCCCCCATTTTCTCCCTTTTCTCTCTCTCTCTCTCTCTCTCTCTCTCTCTCTCTCTTCTCTCTCTCACGCCTCTTTTTTTAATTCGCCGACCGGGTCCGGTGAAATATTATGAGCAAAATCGTCCCCGAAGCCGAACGAGGGTCGCATTTAAATGGACATGGGCGCGCAAACAAACGTGAAAACCCCGGACGTATCAGCCCGATATATATCGTGGGTCAGCCAATATACGAAGCTGTTCGTATATTGTGGACGAGTACAATACGGCAAGGAAATGCTTTGCAATTCTATAGCAAAAATATTTGTATTCTACCTGAATCGGTAGATGCTCGTACGTAAGTATGGCTCTGGAACGTTTCTTGTCACAAACAGAGGTATTCAATATACCAGTCAGTCATGAAAGTCTACATTGTATTATCAGAGAATTTCAAATTATCTAAAGGTGAACGAGAGGAGAGGTTTCAACATTTCAGAGAAAGTAATTAAAGTTATATAGTTGACGAGAAAACGATAGTGTTTTTTTACATTGATTTTTATTGAAAAACGTAAATTTGTTTGCACGTAAATTATCATTTGTTTACGAAAATGTAAAAAACTTTTATTATTATAATCAGACCAGGTAATAGGAAAGTTGTCAATCCTCAAAACAACCAGAAAATTAATTAATCTCATAATTTCAGATCCATAGCAAGTAGTTTGACTTTAGTTCTACTATTAGATTCTAGTTTTGATTTTCGCTCAATCTGCAGTTCAACTGCATTTCAAGGAGAAAACCCCTGCTTATGAAGATAATTTGTCGATCTCTTGGTACAATGGCTGAACGTTCTTTGGATTTAGATTCTTGGCAAAACCAACGAACGGTATTATTTGCTTGACCCTTGTCTCGCTGAAACACTAGCGACGCAATTGTAAGTCGGTGAACGAACGTTTAGGCGCCTTTTGTTCCACCGTGATTGTATTATTTGGTATAAATTATTTATATACCAAATATATTATATGCTCGTGTGAATATACACTCACGTCACATTATAATGACAATGAAAGTACAAAATATTTTATATATGTATATGTAAAGTCAATGAAAGTAATATATATATAATATAATAATATATATGTATATATTCCTGTGCACGTGCTGTAAATCTGTTTTTCTTAATTGCATATTTATGGGAGATCGTCTACTTTGTAAACGATCAGAATATTTTTCCCCGGAAAAGCTCGGACAAGTTAAAATAATCTCAAACAGCTACCTTGATTTCTATTCGCACTTTGCTGCGACGTATTCAATTTCAATGAGAGATCTCCAAGGAAACGTTTCACTGCGTATGCCATCAGAACGATTTAAAAAGCAGGCGAATGGGAGCCTTCGAGGAACACGACTTCTTCAATGTTTCCCTCGGGAGTACCGACTCAGGCGAAATTCACACCGAGCAAGTGGAATAAGACCTCGATGATCAGACGTCTATTTCCCCCTAGGCGTAACTTTGTCACATCAAAATCTACCATTTTCCGCAAATTTTTACGTACAGAAGAATCACTTTACCTTGGTACAAACTATTACAAGGTCTTCAAAGTTACTTTTTTATTTTATAGATACAGAAATATAAAACTAATATTATAGAATAGTAATAATTGAAAATAATGGTGATTAATTTTTTACTTGTTTAATCTTCACGATCAGTGAAGTGATTAAATGATTCGAAATCTATCGAAGGGAATAACTTGTAAAAGTGAAAAGTAATTAATAATTGTTATTAATTATATACACATGTAGTTTTAAATTTGTTCGTGTGATTGAAGCACAACGTAGTTTCAGCAAAAATTTATTTTCTCTGCTGTTATATACTTCAGATATTTCGTACATATATTTTTACACTTTGCATTCATTATGCAGATTTTCCTGTTTCTGCATTTCTCACAAATTCCTCTCAATAAAAATCTATCCCTCAATAGTTGTACATAAAAATTGCAAATGGGAAAATAATCACGATCGAATTTCAGTAGATTATCATCGATTTCTCGTGATTCAGAGTAATAAAATTATAGAGAGATTTAGACAATAAAAATAAATAAAACAACTGATTGAAAAGAATTTTCATGGAAACTCGTATTTTTTCCGAACGTAATTTAAAAGAATGATTTAAAAACTAATTACCGAGTATAATAGGGATTTTTTTATACGAAATCCCTGTTACTCAAGAGCGACTGTTTAAAAAAAGAATTTAAAAAATGTAGAACCGCGGTGAAAAATTATTCCACGTACAGCTGAAATGCTACTGAAAGCACTATATTTTTGGGTGTTTCATATATTCCTTTGCGTTGCATTTCAAAATTTAAAAATTCATAGTTTGTTGCACGACAAATATAGGAAGATCCGCAGTCCAGGAACTTTTATAGATCACGTTTTATAGATTATGAATAATCCACAGACGTAATGTTTCTGAAAACTTAATTAAACGAATGGACCTTTCGGTGGATGTACGAGTTATCTAGAATATATTTCGCTCCCTATGCATGTCATAAATTTTGGTTAGAGTCACGTTGCTGAAAACAGCAATGACGCGACGAAAGGGACGTCAATCGGAGAACCGGACACGAAGAGAGGCGAATTAATCTTTTCGGGAGAAGGGAGGGGGGATGATGGTGAAAGGAAGCGATAATTAGACAGGCGAGAGGATGTACTCTCTTCTAAGGCTCGTTTAGAAACAATTAATTCAACTCGGTCAATTATCGTCGATGTCGTTTCGCAAGAGCGATGGAGATCGATCGGTTCTCTTGAAAGAACTTGCACGCCGAGAGAGAACTTCCGCAGGTGACGTAGATAAATTCGTCTACCGAGCGATTACGTTTCGGTAGATAATTTTATCGTTCGAATTAATACCCGAATTAATACTCTTTAAGTCTTAAGTGGGTAAAACGCGTTTAATTATGTACAATCAGAATTTATATATATCTGCGAATTTCGTTTTCGCACACTTATTCGATAAGTCATTAGAAAAATATCAAATATTATTTGTGACAGTTCTTGTTAATAATTCTTGATCTGTGTTACTTAATTTTGGAATTTTTAATGTAATCTTGTCGGTAATTTTTATCGGAAAAAATGTAAAATATATAGCAAGCAATACAATTGTAATGTAATTACTATGATTCATTGATATTTCAAATTATCCACGACCCAACAACGCTGCTTGCACTAACAAAGGGACACCGTAATTTCTTTTAATTTCAAACGAAAGGGAAAATACGAGACGTGCAGCTGCGAGGTACGAAGTTGACGAAGGAAAAAGGAAGAAAATGAAGTAACGAAGTAAAATGGAGGGGGGGATTAAAGTAGTCTGACTCGCTCTAAGATGGATCATTCTTAATAAACTCCTTAACGCACGCTAACACGTGCGAACTCTAAAAGAGAAATAAAAAAAAAAAAAAAAGAAAAGAGGAACAAAAATGAAAGAAGAATTCTATGAAAATAGAGGAAGGCCAAGGAAAATGAATTTCACAGAGAGGAGAACGCTTCATCTTTTATCAACGCGGAAGCATGCAAAGGATCGGTATAACGAACCTCGGCAAATAAAATTGATTATCAAAGTTGTGAAAGTTGAGAGGTTCGGGCACGTATAAAATTATGATCAGGAAAATGACGCTTGGCTGCGGAATCTCGTTTATATCTCCGGCTCATTTAAAATCTCTTCCCCTCTCATTCCCCAGCTCAGTCCAATCAAGTTATATTCTGGATTACTACGTCAGACTCGTGATCGATCATCGCTCGCAGTCATTATTCTTTTACGTAACGTCTAATTCGCGACATATAATATAAATATTAAGTTGATAATTTCAGTTTTCAGCCTTCGAATGTCTGTATCAGAATATTCTACACGGATAATTTAAGACACTTGAAATAATTAAATTATGTTACTTGCCGGGGGTTAAAAAAACATAAGAGGTTGCAACATATCAAACGATACATATACACTGTGATTATTTTTTTATTTAGTATTTTATTTTAGTTATTTATCTACAAATAATGAATTTGATATGTATATTGGTGTAATATAAATTTATTATAATGGGTCTTTATGTTGAACTATAAATATATTACAGTGTATTATACCATAAATATTATACAACTTGTATATGTAATATATTATTACATTAAATATATCACAACATATGTACATACGTTATAATTGATATATTGTTCCAAGGGCTTATTAATATGCAATTATATATTTTTAAATTCGTATCATAATATTTTACGAATATTTCTTTCATCTATATCGTACAACAAAATTTGATATTATCGTATCAATTATTAATTGTCGTACAATAAAATTTGATATTATCATATCAATTATCGTACTGCCAATGATATTTGATACGATATTTGAAACTTACGGGAGATCGAAATCATTTGATCATACTTAAATGCACGTCACGTCATCAACGACTCTAAATGCATGCAATATTTAAAAGTATCACCGCAATATTTAAATATCAACTCTCGGGTTCAAGAGCCACGCAGGTAGCTTTCAGAACATAATCCATTAATTAATTCTTCTTCCAGGATTGACTCAACTACTACGTGATGGTTTTAATTCAATGGATCTTTCCTCCTTCCTCTTCCCCACCCCCTGCAAACTGGTACACCTCTGGCTGGTATTGGAAATGTTTCACTTTCCGACCGAAAGGAATTTTTATTATTCCTGGCGGGATTCCACATTCCGCGGATTACACGATTCAATCAAGCTATTTTAAAATAATGAAGCGCACGTTTGTTCTCTCGATCGTTGGCTAGACAGTTGGCCAGAGGGGAGAGAAACGCGATTATAAACGTTTCTCGCTGTTACGAAGCTGCAATCGACCGCCTGTAATTGCGTCCGCTCAACTTGTCAGGGCTCTAATTGATGTAACGTAATTAAAAGGTCGGCAGAGAAATATACGGAGCGGAACAGAGAAACGGGCGCCGTACGCCACGTTACGTTTCGAAGTGAACGTACTGCCAACGTTCGAAACGTTTTCTTGCCGTGCGATATAGTTTCTTACTCCTCGTCCTCCTTGTATCACGTTCGATCATTCGAATTTAATTAAAGATTAATTCCCCGTGCTGGCGTTATGGATATCTCATTAGGCCATGTACTGTAAAACGAGGAGTCAGTTAGGAATTACGTAACACGTGTGCACGACGGTTTTGCAGGCTCTTATCGTGTTTGAGTTGATAGAGAGACGAGAACGTTTGGAAATGTAAAAATAACAATGGAGCAAAAATTAGGTTAATAACTGAAACGAGTTGTTTCGCTTGAAGAATTTTTCCTCTTTTTATTATTTAATATTATTATTTCCACTTGTGTCTTTTAGTTCCTACTTGGAATATAACGTCAAATGACATGAGCCTCGATGAGACACAAAGAAGATTTATAAAAATTTTCTACGAGAATTAATAATAAAGTGAAGAATAAAGAGAGTTACAATTCTTTTGTGTTTCAAACTGTTGCGTTTAAAGCCGTTTTTAAATGCTTAAAACATTTCGATGTAAGAAGATATATTCTCATCATTTTCCTTTGTTGCCTCAGTCTGTGAGAAAACAAATATATTTACATCTTCGATACTTATAAAATGATTTATCATATTACGGTATTAAACATAATCTCTTATATGTTCTATTAGCACTGTTTTTTTTTTTTTTTTTTTTTTTTCTAATAGAATCTCGTATCTCATATTTTAGTAAGTAAAATATAATCTTATACAAGAAGAGACTATTATTATCAAGATATATTCCTACTTATTATTAATATTACTAACAATAGTCCCGATAATATTATTATCAAATACATGTACAATATTAGCGAATATTATTATTAGTAAAATAAATGATATTTGTCGCAAATATTATATATATATTGTACAATTTACTATTGTATATATTAAATATATATTATGGGTAACAAAATATTCAAATATTGATTATTCAATATACACAATATATATTACCCTCAAAAATTAAAAAATTAAAACCAAGCATCAGTGAAAATTACTTTTCAAGCTTTTAATGCGTTACGAAATTAACGGCTTGATTTTTCAATAATGTTGCAGGTGCAATCTTCACGGAGGATCAAAAGGACAGTCCTTCGGAGCTGGCGTTCAAGTACGCCATCTACAAGATCAACAAGGACAAAACTCTGTTGGCGAACACGACGTTGGTCTACGACATACAATACGTTCCTAAGGACGATTCTTTCCGAACGTCGAAAAAGGGTAAATTGTTCTTGCTATTTCCATCTTCTCGCGCAATATTATACCAGAATCACTTTACACGTTTAAATTACCTCGCCTCCGCGTTCTCCAACGTTCCGACACAACTGATACAACTCTTAGTTCTCGTTTCAGTTTCACCGGAACCGTATTTAATGCATTGAAACGTCTAGGGCGAACGTCTCGACACGGAAACGTTACGATGCTGATAAGGCACGGACCTCGTATCTGATAAATGGAAGAAGCCCTCGAGCTCTTGCTAAATATTTCGCGGCTTATTAAACTGCGAGGAGGTTCAAGGCGCGGTTCAGTCCGACGGACGTTTGTCGGATTTTTCTTCTACAGTGAACTCAACGAAAATGTTCGAACACTTGGAAGAATTTTCGTGCACGTGTATATGTATGTTACAATGTTATATTATATTAGAGTGTTATATGAATAGAACGCGACTGTCATGAAATTAAAAATTTTATAGATTGTCCTACCAATTTAATAGAGATTGTTGTTTAACTTTGATATAAATTTATTACAAATACCTAAATCATTTGGTACTTTTTTAACATTTTATTGATATATGACAGTGAAATAATAAGCAGACAATTGATATATGGTGGTAAAATAATAAGCAAGATTCACAATCTTTGCGAAATATATATTCGCATTAAATATCTCGTAATATATATATTTTCAGATCTTTTTGAAATTTGAAAATCTCTGCGTCTCGTCACAGTGAATTAATGAATGTTTCATGCAACACGAATAACACGTTCGTCAAAATTTCTTACAAGTGTTCGAATATTTTCGCGAGCTACAACTGCATCTACAATTCGAATGCACTCGAAACTGATTTCCATCATCGACACGTCCTCGTAACTTTTTTACACACGTCGAGGAATTGGTGTGCCGTGTGAAATCGAATCGTCGTTTCCCCAGCTCCGAGACAACAACATCGATCGCGGCAACCTAGACGCTGCACCTATTTATTCGCGCACGATCTCGCGGCTTTTTACAGCGACTTTTTTTGGTCGAACATAATATATATGATGCTTTTGGAGCGGGATGCCGAGTTTTCATTCGGTGACATTGTAAAAGAAAATCGCGAATCTATATTCATGTCAACTGGATAAGAATCCTGCGGATAGAAACTTCACAAACATTTTTCTGTTTACACGTATTGTGTATTTCGCGTTGTATATCGATAAATTCTATTAATTTTTTATTCTGAATCAGAGGAAACTTGTTTCTCCATGCGCAACTCTTGGCCATTGAATTGAAAATCACGAAATTTAGTTGGAAGTTTTTTACATTATTAAAGTGTTGTAAAGTTACAAACATACATATTAATAATTCGCATTGTTAGATTATTCGTGTATTATTAGATTAGGTATTTTCACGAGAATTTTTAAATGAATTTAAAGAATTAAAGAATTTAAAAATCCAAGAATGCATGAAAGTGTCCATCTGCAACACTTACAAAAATAATTTTAATCCTAATTGTTTTTAACTTTAACAATAATTGAAATTGGAATATGAATACGATTTTTAAATATATAAGAATCAACTTCTGTCTTGCTCAAACTACATCAAAGAGAGTAATTGTCTGATCATCGTGGCCTTGTTTCACTTTCAAGATTCAAGCCGAGATTTCCAAGAATTTTAAATATCGAATCATGCCGATTACATTATCGTGCTCATTATTATTTAGAAGAGTAATTGTGAAGAGAATCCTAACAATTGTCGCAATTGTAGTCCGAATATAAGACGATTTTTAAAGAGGATAGATGCCTGACCATCGCGGTTGCATTCTACTTGCGTTAATTCGCACGAGATTCCGCACGCGCAAACATCACAGGGAATTTTAGTTCAGAAATGACAGATTATCCTCTCCGAAATGAGATGCCCAGTTCTTGGAAGGATTACGAAGGAAGATCGTGGATCATCGAAATGGTAGAAAGTACATACCCAGGGATTCGCCAGTGGGAATTAAATCGTCGTATTAACAGGAAAGTCCGAAAGTAGAGCATCAAACATAACCACGGCTGCCGAAGGTCTTTGTCTAATCCCATCCAGCACGAACGTACCAACCGCTCCTCGAATCTTTGAATAGATTTCACTCCGTGGAAACTCCGCATAACTAACCAACTTGCTGTCGTAGAACATTGTTGCTTCGAGTTCAACGTCAATTTATAGATCTGAAGAATTTCAAACAGTCGGAAGTATTCCGAAACTCGTTCTTCAATTTCTAATTACTACGCGCGAGTTTCTCAACTTAAAGCCGCGTTGATCAACTCCATAAATTGCATGGAGTGCAGCAAACAACAATGAGCATTATTTTCGAAAATTCACTTTGAAATTTGAGACTCGTTACGGGCATATCCCTTTGTGACAAACGAAATTTATGAAAACGGTCGGGCCGAAAGCCGTTTATTTTTCTAAAACGTTAAATTATTTTTTAATTACAACGAAACTCCGTTTACCTGAATTTGCGTCGGCGAACAATTTGCATAACTGGATTTCGCTATTGTATAATGCCTCGTTTAAACCAAACGAAGCAAAATCGTTTCCATTTTCCAAATTCGTTTTCGTTTAATGAAATGAACAACACAAACTGATAGAAATTTATTCGTACTTTTTTTTTCATTACCTGTTATATTTCATTCACGTGGTTAAGAGGAAATTCGATCGACGAAAATTCAGTTAATCGAACTGTATGCGTCGAATTCGTGAAATTGAGAATTTTATGAAGAACAATATCCATCAGTTTGATTTTCGAGAAATTTTCAGATATACACATATACAGAGATTTAGTCATAAAGTTCCAAATTTTCGATAGAACGAAATTTCACATAAAATATTATTCACTGGACTGCGAATTTTTATGCAAATTCATGTTCTCGAGAGTATAACTAAAAAGAAAACTCGGCAGAAAATTATTTTGCATACCAAATATTATAGAAAGCACTGTTCTTTGAATATTTTATAGATTTTTTTTTCTCGTGTTACGTGCGTTATGTTCGCGTTTTAAAATTTCTTAAAAATTCATTTTGAAAAGTTTCTGAAAATGTTCTTGTAATCTTGTTATTTGGCTGCGAATTTTTAAAGCAAACACGCATTCTTTAAAACGCAATTAAAAAGAGAGAACTAAAATGGAAAAATTCCTTCGTATAGCGATCATTTGTACTTGGAATATTTTATTGGAAAATTATTCTATAATAGAATGAATATTTCACAGATTATCTAATTCTAATAAAAATCTTCCATCTAATAACAAATGTCAAAGACGTTTCTACTGAACGTATAATTGATTATATACATACATTTTCAGATTTATTTTTCGAACTTATATTTCTACTGTAATATTCTTTTCGTATTATTACAATTATTACATTATTACAGCGTACTATCCACGTTAATATCTACTGAACATTGAACGTTGAATTTCTCATTTTAATGCATAAAAATCCGTAGCCTAATTAGTACCAATTTCAACCAACGAAACAAATGTCCACGCCGATAGTCGACGACACCTGTAAGCCGATATTTCAGGGATTTGATTTCAAGCGAGCGGAACACGAGGTACTACCAGAGGGCGCGTAACTCGCAAGATGAAATTTATGCAAAATAATTCCGCAGACAAGTCGGGTCTGAGTCGTCGCCCAGAAACCATAACAATGTTTCTTGCTGGCCGATCGTGGGTGGCCGGCGAGCATGAATCGCAAACCGTAAATCCACACGGGCGTCGATAAATTTGCTGAGCAAAGTTCCATCCGCCGCGAGTATCTATTTCGCGGAGAACACAGCGCGGATTATTGAGACGCGAAGACACTTCATTTCCTATCGCGTCGCGTGCTTTTCACGCGAGCGTATTTCCATCCGGTGGAACAATGGAAAGGGCTGCATTCTCGAAAGGGTCTTCCCTGTTTAAGAAATCCCATCGCCGGGAATTGCACGATACGCGTGAAATGGCGTTATTGTCTCGAATGGCCACGGTCATTAAGGCTACATAATAGCCGGACTACTTTTATTAGAGTACAAAGCGTGGATTTAATTTCTCGCCCAAGGAATCCTTTCTCTTTTTCTCTTTTCGACAGCCACTTAATGTTCGAATTATTAATCTATTTCGAGTGCACTTTTAGATGATTTTAATTAGCGTGATAATAACTTTAACTAATTGAAAGTATCTGTATACGTTTAATAATTACGATACAAATCAATTTGTTATTTCGATGGATTGTTAATATTTGCATTGCAATATTGTTAATATTGCATTCTTACTTTGAAACAGATCGAGAAATGACTTGTAAAATAATTCTTATAATAACGAACAGTTGAAACTATGGTAACTTCTATTTGTTAAACTGTTGCTGCCATGTTCTATTCTACATCTACTTTGATACATTTAGTGAAAGAGGAGATATTTGAATATATTTTATATACTTCAATGTAACCACTGTACGTAGTAATTACGTTTACCACTAAACAAATCTTAAAATTGACTGAATTTTGATTAATGATTTGATCGAACCCCACGGAACATCCAAAAGCATTCTTTTCCTGTTTGAAACGTTCGAGAATGATCTCCTCCAGATAACACGCGCCAACGCGTAATCTCATTAAAGCTACAAAATTTTCCATATATCCAATCCCGAACGGGGTTAATTATTTCTCCACGAATCTATCAAATTGAATCCAGCCCGAGGCAGCGAACTCATACCAATTAACGTTGACCAGTAAAACAAACAACGCTCCGAAAACGATCGCGTCATAATTTCGTAACACCGGCACCACCGGTAGTCCTCGGTGCCAAAATTAATCGCGAGTAAATTAGCTGCGCGCGCGGAGATCTAGCCTCGTCTATCCGTTTTGGACAAGGGTCGGCTTGAGATACACTCGTTGAAACGACTCTGGTAGACCGCGTGTGGTCGCCGACACCTCATTCACCATCTCCGTTTTAACAGGGCGTTTCCCGTTCGCGTCGTAAATATGCTTGGGACCAGTTCTCGCTGCCCTGACACCTTGAATCCGCGTCAGTTCCCGTGTTTAAAGGTATTCCGACCTCGTCCGAAAAGATTTTCTATTTTCAGTGGCCTGGTCGAATTACTCGGGAATTTCCACCGTTTCACGTGACGACTCTGTTTGAGGAGGTCACGAACGAGTAGTGGTTTTTGAATCTTTAGAGAACTCTTTGCAAGTATCTCCAATGGTACTACCAGGTAGACTCGAGCCTGTGCTAATCGCAATGTGTTTTTTCTACGTGAACCGTATTCTGAATTTTATTTAGAAATTTCTCGAAATTTCTCTTTGGAATTTTTCTTTAATTTTAATTTAATATTTTGTTGTCTGCTGTTTTCTAGTAAAATCACTTCGAATATGTGTTGCAACTTTAACGAGAAAGACAACACTGACGGTGTGTCTTTTAGCTAAAGGAAACTGTGAGAAATTATTTTTGGTGTGAATTAGAGTTTTTTGATCGAAAGAGGTCATCTCAGTGAAAAGAATCAATTTCGAGAGAAACATCTCCAAACATTCCAAAAATGAAATATCCTTTTTCTTTTGATTTCAATTGTTTATTATACATATTATATTATTATTATTTATTAATTATTCAGTCGCGTCAACCACTTGCACGTGTTACTAAAATAATATGTTTCGGGAAGGGTAATAGATTTTCGATTCATTATATATTGAGGTTGATTCGGATTTATAAATATTTATTGAATTTGATCCCATCCTCGGTATTCGTGTCTCTTCTTTTGATAATCCGCGACGTCGAAGGACCAAAAGTCGCTACGCATTTTTTCCCCTTTTATTCTCGTGAAGCCCTGCGCGACGCAGGCTTAATGTCGCGTACCAACTGGCTTAAACCCCCATGAAAGCTAATGTCCTGGCGTAGACTCACCAGGGTCATGATATCTCGGTGTTGACAATGTGACGTTTCGCTCGGGTGGAAATCTTAAAGGCTGATCTTGTTGACAATGGACGAATAAAGAGAAAACTCTTTCGTAAAATTTTCTTCATCTCGAAAATTTGACGTCTTACTGAGAGATTACAGTGAGATATTGTTACAACGGGGATAAGTAGTGAAATGATTTCGATGCAATTCACGCGTAAGATGTGATAAATTTTTCTGCACGAAGCTCTCGAACTTCTGAATTTTTCAATTGTAACTTCTAAATTATAAAATCCGAGCTTCCGGATTAAAATACGCTTCAATATTACAATTTTCCATTTTCAATTTCTTTTTAATTCACAAATTTTTCCAACTTTCTACGAATTCAACTTTCTAATTTTCCAATTCTTAAATAGTTTCCCGGCCACTCAGCTTTTCAACTCGGCCTTTCAGTTCTCCAACTTGTAAATTTTTCTCATTTTGCCGTCTCGCTTCAATTTCCTGATTTTTCGATTTGCTAACTTTTTGTTTCCCAAGCGCAACTATTAAAACTCATTCCCCGATAGAGAGAAGTCTATTAGAAAAATCATTCCACGAGAGAAGCCTCGCAGTTATTTTCATCTCTCTCATAATTAACTCCTATTGATCGCGTCCTGGTAAAAGAGTTCAAATGGCGACGAAAAACTCGGAAAACATAATTTTCGCGAGTTGGTGTTCCATTTATACCGGACCGATGTCGTTCGCGCGGTAAATTCGCGCCGCGTTTCATCACCGTTACTGAATTAAAAATTCCAACAGAAAAAAAAAAGGGGGGAAGAACTCGCATTCCATAGGATCCTATTTTCCCCTCCGAAATTCATCCAGGATCTCGCGTACAGACAGAAAAATTGTCGTTCGTACCGGCAACTAGCAGCGGTCGTACGAGTCGATGTGAAAGAGAAGACAAAGCCCTCCAATGCGGTGAAAATTGAATTCGCGGGAAAGGGAAATCGACTGGGGAACAGCGCTCGATGAATTCCTGAGAACTGCCCGTTAGGATTACAAGCGACGCGTATATTGGCGTTCGAGCGGGAAAGGAAATGGATCGACCGACGAGGAAAATTAGATTTTCCAGCCGAGATTCTGTCGCCTCGCGAGGAAAGTTCCTTGTATCGTGAAATATAGATTCACAGGAAAATTAAGCGATTGGTTTCTGCTCTGATTTCGACAGACCGCCAAGATACGGATACACTGTACCATGCCGATTTCAAAAATCGATTTCAGAAAATCGAGACATTTTTATGTAGTATTGTGTAGATATTTTCTAACTTGCTAGCTGATTTTTCAACTATTTTTACACGATGTTACAATCAGAAACACGAACCTTTACTATAATTATCATTAAAGTTATAAAAATATTTCCATTCGACTTTTACCCGACGCGTAGCTTTCTTTAATAGGTCATTGATCGCATTAAAATTTTCATTGGCCATATTGGTCAATGACTCGAGCATTCTGATATATTATGATCGTTATACATTTAACGACTATTTGTGGAATCGATGAACGATTCGAGCATTCCAGCAATTATAATTTATATTATTTATTATATATTTAACCACCGTTTGTCGAAATTAACGTCGAAAATAATGGTTTTGACAAACGTATTTTACGCATTTTACTCTCATTAACCGTTCATTTCGTTTCGAACGAACCAAGAGAAGCGTGTCCAGCTTCGTCGTAATAACGGCCACTGCCGTTAATAACACGGCTGTTCGCGCGAAGCTTTTATAACGCTCGTTTCATCACAATAGACAGCCCCTTCGACGCTTTTATCAATATTTAGAAAATCCTCGCGACTCCGTCTGAAACGTACTGGATTATGCTTGAACCGACAAGCAAGAAAGCGGAAGACACACAGAGCTGACGGGAGGTAACGAATTCTCAAAATTCATTGAATAACTTGCACGGTGGATATCCCTTTGATCTCGCCAGGCGGAACATTTTAATGGAAGCTTTCGTTTATTACCGGCAAACTTTCCCTCTACGTTATGGCCTGCTTCTTTGTGGCCGTCGGATCCTTGTTCGCCTCTAGCATTCACTGATTTGCCGGGAAATCTTCCCTCTCGGGTGTTCAACGTCTTACACGCGCCCTGTCTGGGAGAAGAAAAAAAGAAAAAGAATCGTTTACAACGATCGCCTTCCTGGCGATAAAGATTTCTTTTTGCACGATATTGCCCAAGAGGAGTATACTGCTTTCGAGATAATACAATTGGGTCGTTTGCGTTTGAAGACGTTGCAAAACTTTCGAGACGTTTGGAGGAATAGTTTCGGTTTTTGTATGAGACTGCTGTTTTCTCTTTTTTTTTATGAAACTGTTTCAACTTGAATGTGATAACTTTTTCGATATGAACGTTCTGATCTGTCCAAATATGGTTAAATTTCACTCGTAAACGAAACATTCGTTAACCCTGATCAAATTTAGTCACATCTTCAGCTTTGTAGTTCAAAACGAAATTCCCTCTCTCTCTATCTTTCTCTTAATTAATTTAAGTTATTTCCTAATTTATTAATTCAAATATTTTCTCTTGAAGAGCAAGCCACCTTCAGACGTTATATCGTTTTTTAAAGTAAAGAATATAACATTTCTCCTGCTAGTATTCTCGTACTCCCGAGGAAGCTCGATATTCTAATACAGAATTTTCTCTCATTAAACTTATCGTTCATTTTTCATCCTTATATCTCTCGAGAGTGGCTAAATTCATTACAGAAATATCGCGTTGTTCACAGCTCTCTGAAAATGACCAAACGAAAGATAGTCCCTTACACTGTTCCCCGACTGATCGACTCAATTCGATAGAACGCTCGAACTACGAAACCTAACGTACGTCGGCAATAATTCTTCTCTCTTCTTCTTTTTCTTTTTTTTTTTTTTTTTTCTTTGCGTTCAGCCCCTCTCGCGGAAAAGAGCCAAGAGAAAGGAGACACGGATGCGACCGATGTAATTCGTTTAAAACGGGGAAGTGCGCTTGAAAGCGCTGATGGAGAACTTTTTTTCGGCAGACAGCTAAATGGGACCGTTTAAAATCCGGGCGAGACGCGAGAGCCCGTTGTATTTTTAATTTACTGCTTCCACTCGCCCCCATGGACACTCTTCTCCTCCCATTTCGTCTCGGGTATAACCATGTGCCGAACAAAACTCTTGATATCTTTGTTTCTGGCTCTGTAGAAGGCTATATACCACGGCCAGAATTCAGGTCAACCGGAACGCAAGATTGCCAGCGTTTCGTTTCCCGCTCCCGTTCGGGAACCTTCAACGAGGCTGCCGCGTCGCAATTAAATCTGCGTTCGAAACGAGAGTGAAAAAGAAAAAGGCGAAGGGAGAAAAGACACGAAGATGTACAGAGTGTCACGTAACCAGTGGCACGGAAGAGAAACGATCACAATAGAATTCTGTTCGTACAAACTTCATTTATTTGATCCAAATTTTGGGTCAAATTGGCTGACTGAACTTACTTGAACTTGGACTCTTAGTGTATAAACGAAAGGTTGCTAGCAGAAGAGAGAATCAGTAGCTATGAAACTATTTATTCACGAACTCCGAACCCGGTTCTTTTATTTTCTAATTTCCCGAATTTCTCGACCACTCAGTAAGCTTCTAAATTTTTAATTTACAAAATCATTCTACTCTTTCGACTCTGCAACTTTCTACTTTCATTATTCTAGTTTTATTATTTCTTTTATTATTTCATCTACAAATTTTCTCAATTTCTCGGTTTTCCCCGATTTTCAGTTTCTCTCCCTTTGATTCTTCAATTTACATCGAAGGCATCTGAACTCCCTAATTTTGCAACTTGCAAACCTTTCCAATCTCAATTATTTACAAATTTCTTCTCTTCCGGTCTCTCGACTTTCTAGTTTTTTTTTTTTCTCCAATTTGGAAATATATTTCTAATTATCGATGCTTCTCGAGTTTCTTGCTGTTTCGAATTTCCACTTGCTCGGAAACGCAAGGAAATTGAAAAGGCAACGTTTAAGGTCGCTTCAATCGCTTGCGTTGGCCCCACTCGTTCCCATTATTTCGAAAGCCTTTTGCCTACATAATGAAACCGGCACGGGATTTTTCTACGGTGAATTCACGCGCAACGTGACCGTTAACTCCACATTGTTACGCGATCTTTGGCCCTCCGTTCCTATCATCGTGTACATACGCAAATGGCGGCTGGGACGAACGAACGAGCTGCGGAAATTAGTGACGAAGCCATTTCTGGATGTCAATGCACTCTCCGGCGACTGTCGTCGATCGTCGCGAATCACCAGTTTGCTTCGTCGTTAAACGAAAACTAGAGCGCGAGAAACTTTCGCAGAGAGAGAGAGAGAGAGAGAGAGAGAGAGAGAGAGAGAGGAGTATTTTTGTGTAAAATTATCGCCGGTTATTTTCGATGAATGAAGAGAGAGCGATTTTAATGGCCTGGTCGTAATGAAGATTTACGTTCAATTTTGTCTGTCTTATTGATGGCGCTGCGATGCTTTCTACTATGATTATTCACTCGGGTGATCGATTGTATCGATAATAAATGAAGCTTCGTTCACGATTACCGGTGAAATGTATATCAAATGCCACATTAATTTACGGAGATAAATTTTTTTCGATTATTTAACGTAATTGCTGCGAAATAATCGTCGCGCGATTTGTCAGGCGGGGATTTTCTTTTCAACTTTGTTTTCGAGAGAAACGAAAAATTTGTCAAATTTGACTAACTCTGGTCTGGATGATCTACGTACGAAAACCACCTAAAAAGGTAGAATAAATATATATTTGTTTCTCATAACACCTTTCGTATTCACGAGATAATAAAATCGCAAATAGATCGAGGATGTGCAAGTCAAATTTTAACTAAATATGTGTAACGTCTATTTTCTTGGTAACGAGGCTTCGAGTGGAAATTTGCATGGAATAATTCGGGAATTTTTCAATCTTATCCAACTCGTAATTAAATTTAATTCCCGTTGAACTGAATTATAGACGACGGTAATAATTTACATTAAACTACTAAAACTTCACATTTTATATTCGTATTATTTAATCTTTAATTAACTAATCTTCAACGATACTACTTCAAGAATCAAGCGTACCTCACGAATTTTCAAACTCTTCAAGACTTTCTCAAACAAAAGAAATCGTGTGTGATTCATACATTCCTCCAAAAAAAATTCGTACTCGAGAATATTGATCTTGGCGAAATTTGATAAATTATTGGTGTTCGAGTCTCCTCGAGACATTCTCGGAGATCGCGCTCCGATGGAAGTGCTCGGATAGTGGAAGCTTGATGACTGATCATTCGGAGCGTTTCCGTGTTTGGTGTGTCGCGACGGTGTCGAGACAGCGTCGGTTCGTTAACCGAAAGAGCAACATCGTAACGAAGTAACGAGACTTATTTACCAATGTCGAGAATACGGTGTATTCAAGGGGGAAGGAAGCAACGACGACGAACTCACTGAATCTCGGGGTCGTTCGTGGCGCGACAAGACAGTAAAGTGAAAAGGCTGACTGGCTGTCTCGAATTTTCGCTGCATCCTCCAGCGTGCAAGTGCCAACGACTGCGAATAAAACTGACGATTGCCTCGCGACAGGATGGATCACGAAAATAGAGAATCAATTTTTGTTGAATCAATCTCCGTGTCACGCTGTACGCGCAACGTTCCGCGCATCGATCAGGAATCCACAGGCAATCGAATCGATCGAATTTAATTTCCTTCCGGCGAGGTATTGCCTCGCCTGGCCAAGGATTTCGTTGCTTAACGAGCTTTCGATCGCGCGTTAAGTAAAACCGGCAACGTTAAACGCAGAAACGATGAGTCAGGCACGGCTGCCGATCGTGAGTCAAACGGTGAGGTGGGGAGGGCGAGAGGAAAAAGAAAAGAGAGACGGAGTAGCGTGAATAATTCAACGAGCACGTAGCAATGGCGAAGGAGAGGGGCAGGGAGTAACACTTAGAACACGCGGCGCGAAATCCCACTTTCGAGATCGAGCTCATCCATCGCTGCGCGATCTTTGCACGCGTGCCAGCCAACGATCGTTCCGCGAAAGGGAGGAGAAGGGAACAAGCCTGGTTTCCGAAGGTATCTCGCGGATAATGGATCAGGAAGACGTCGGTCTTGATAACGTATCAATTTCCTGTCCATTTTCCGCGATGCCCGCGCGCACATACACCGGGCTCGTAAATCATCGACACGGTCACGCCGGGCAACTATCGGTGCCCGTGTATGCTCCGATTAATAAGCGAACCGTGCGTCGAATATGGGCGCAGTCGATGGAAAAATATCACGCACCGTCGCGGAAAACTAGCGCGCTATGAAAATGTTTCCCGATCCGCGCGTCTCGTGTATGGGGATGACGATTTGATCGATTTGACAAAGTCTGGGATTTTTCATGATGTGAAGAATGATTCAACTGGTTTCCTGTCACGACTCGCTGACAGTAATTGAGAAAGTAAAAAAGAAATTGGGATAGCGATAAAATTGCACAGAGAAAATAGCAGCAGAATTTTTTTCTATTAAACTTCTCTATACCTATGACGGAAACAAAAATATCTCTCTACAACTACTGATAGTGTAATATAATGAAACTTGCATCGGAGAAACGAATGTGCGAGGAATAGGAAAAATTTACAACACAATAAAAAAAAAAAAAAAAAAGAACCCGAGCTTTCGTTTCTACAGTTTACGAAAATCATTCAAAGTGAACACGGTTGTAAATTTCGACGAGTTGATTATGACAGTTCTAGTCTGCATGGATGATACTACTGATATTTCTTTCGCATGAATCTGACGTGAATGAAATCAAACGATAAACATCCGAGGAAAACTGCAATTTCTGAATCGTAAATCACGAGGGATCGCATAATCCGCTGCGATGAACTGAGGAAAAACGTGTGTCAAAAAAATGGGCTCGATCCGTCAGACCTTCGAACGGTTAACACCCCGACGTCGCGTAAATGGTGTCGAAGCGGAATTTAAAACTCGCAGAGAACCGGTGGAAATGGAAATACGATGAGAACTGCCGATAACACGCCGATTTCATATTTCCAGCGGGGACACGCTCGAGACCCACGGAGAATCCGTGTCTCTTGCCTGGCGACTTCGCTACACCGCATTCCCTGGTAATCTTCTCGTAAACTTTCATCGCGGCCAGCCGAGAAAAAGATTGACGCGAAACTTCGCCGCCTTCCTCGCCACGCTCGAAACAACTTGCTTCCTAACTTACTGCCTAAAGTCGTGTTTCCTTCGTTTAGTGTGACTTAAACCGGCGCAAACGCGCGTGTTACGACTCTCCGACGAACGTTCTTCCCCGTCGTTACCAGCTGCTACGTCCGGCAGCAAACTCCGATTCACCGGATTACCCGTAACACTTTGGTGCACGCCACGGAATCCTTATTTCTTGCCGTGTTACGCTTGACTTTCGATAAATGGCTTTGGAAGAGAGCAGCGATATACAAGAAGCTTAACTCTGGGAATATCGTGCATAATTATATCTTTGGCTCTCGCGAAACTTTGTTTGATTTGTCGATTGAGATATAGCGGCTCGTGATGGTGTTTGAAGCATCTGAAGTTTGCGATAGTGAAAAAAAAAACAGACTGGATAAATGAAATTTCCTATTTCGCAAGAAAGCAGTATTTTGGTCTTGAAAATGAACAGTTAAAATGGAGAATGAACGTTTATCTCGAAGAGATTTCTGACATTCAAAGGGAAATTTTTATTAGGAATCGTTCCAGGTATAACTTGATTTTGAATAATTATTAATATAATAATTGGTGTAAATTGGATTGTATGAACTAAATCGAAATGTACAGGGAAATCACAATTATATTATTTTCTTAAATTTGTCACCATCTCACCGTGATAAATTATTGATCGAAAAAGATTTAATGAATTTATTGAATATGAGATTGCTAATGAAATTGTTATTGTTGTAAAAATCTTGTTTGTAAAAATCTCCTATATAGTCCTACAGGCCATCGAATTTGATCATTGAATGTTTTCGATAATTTTCAATGCTCTTGTAAAGCAAAGAGGCTTTATTAATTACTAATTTTTATTTCATTTTCCCAACATGTTCCATATATTTTTATTTTTCTCTTTTTCTTCTTTTTTTTTTGTCAAATATTTCGAACGTGTGCCTCTAAACTGAATAATATGTTAATCTGAGATGACTACATGCGTGTAATTGGAATTTTCAGCGGCATTTAAGTCGAATGAATTCCCCGCTCGCAGAAATACGATTATGTTAGATGAATGAGGAAGTGAATAGTTCTTTTGAAATGAACCAAAAATAAATTAATTTCTACGTATAAACGATCGTCTATATGTTTGTTTTGTGCAGATAAATTGCAATTTATGATGCAACGTTACAGTCAGACAAGAGAATACCTCGTTTTAATTCACCCAGGCAATGATTTATCATAGCGTTACAAACACTTTAATTCCTTGGAACTTCACGAAATCACAGAATCTTGATGGGAAACACTTAGTAAATCCTCTAAATTTTCTTTAGAAACAAAAATTAAATAAAATAGAAATAAAATTTTGAAACTTCTAGGAAACTCTGAACAGATCCTTGAAATTTTCTTTCATAGCCAAAATGTTTCAAAATTTCATAAAATTATAGAGTAGGAGAACACGACGATGAAAAGGTACTAAAAAGAAAAAAAAAAGGAAACAAGAAATTTCCTCTCAACGTCAAAAAATAGAAATTTCGAAATTTCATAAAACTCAATATGACGATTAAACGTATTTGTTGAAGTCATTGTTTGCTATTGCAGCGTGCAAGCAGCTGTCCAGATCGGTTCAAGGGATTTTCGGCCCGTCTGATCCTCTTCTGGGCGCCCACATCCAGAGTATCTGCGAAGCTCTCGACGTCCCGCATCTGGAGGCTAGAGTCGACTTCGAGCCAACGTTCAAAGAGTTCAGCATAAACCTCTATCCCTCGCAGGACCATTTGAACAAAGCCTTCAAAGATCTCATGTCGTTTTTAAATTGGACCCGGGTGGCCATCATTTACGAGGAAGATTACGGTGAGTGTCCAATTATTTCTTTTAACGACCTCTGACGACTCTTCTACATGAAAATCATAATAATTTAGGCTTAAACTCCTAGTTTTGGAATCTTTCGTTTAGTCTTATTTATGTCACAGTGGAAATAGAAAATATAATGAACAACTCCACTCTACTGTCACCTATAATCTGTCGACTCTGAGGATTAAATATAATTCGTTAGTTAGCACTGAAGATGACTAAATATATTGGATTGAGTAAAAAATAATTTCGTATCTTTAGGTGAAATTAGACGATAGAATTCTCGTATTAAAAAAGAATTTTATTAAACAATACATGCACCGTTTTGTTTGACAACTTTTCATCATCTTTCTGATAATTTCAAAATTTCATGTTCCCCAGAACCTCCCGGTTTTTTTCTGGAGCTTCACCAACCCGAAATTTCGCAAACCAATTTCCCATACGAATACTCTTTTTAGAGATGAAAAAGCATTAAACGTTGAAAATAATGCTCACATATTGACAATGTCCAAATAAAATTACTGAATATAATGTAACAAACGGCAGTCGAAAATACACAGGAAAGCATAATCTCTTAGAAAAACACGCGAGTATAGATACTTCCTGTCAACGACATTTACCCGCGAAATACGAAATTACTTTCTACTTCAACCCAATTGTATTAAATTGTAATAAAATCCAAAAGACGTAAATAAAGACACTTGCACGTTTTACGCTCGTACTTTTATTTCGAGTTGCTCAAGTTACTTAAACGAGTTGTTTAAAACGCAAATTTTATTGCGTGCGAGCATTATGTTTCGCGGGACGATGGAAAGTGAAACTCGCGCGACGAAGAGTGGAACGATGCCATCCGAACAATGAAGCAAACGTCCCAGGTACCGGCGGATTTGCAAGCATACGAGTGCCGGTCTCTAAGGAGTCACGCAACACCGCTCTCTCGTGGATCCCTTGTCGTATAGACTAGTTATTACGCTGTTCCTTTCCTCCTCCCTCACTCGTTTTGTTTCGCTCTTGCTTTCCTCGTGCACTTTTTCCCTTTTCCCCCTTCTCTGCTTTCTTTTTCTCTTTTTTTCCAACAACGAGCAGCGTGAGCGTCACGTCGGCGCGATGCATCCCTATGCAAATAGGACGTCGGAGTCAGCCGGCGGAAGTGGATGCCGACGCGACGCTGAAATGTCGACCTGTCAACTGCACGCACACGCAACCAACCTATTCGCCGTGCGTAAAATCTCGCCGTTTGTCATTATCGCTAAAAAAAAATTTTTTTTTTTCCCCTTTTCCACCTACCCGTGTCTTTGGATGTGCAGATGTCGCTGGATAATCTTCGATTTTATGAGGTTCGTGTGATATCGATTCTTCGCTTCATGATTAGTCTGGTTTTTACAATTTCATCTTCCACTTTATATATCACAAACTTTGTCACGATTAAGTTTGCAAAGCATTAACTCTACACTTCGTAAATCGTGGCGCAATTTATTCACACGCACAGGAACAAATCTTGCAATTTGTCATTCCTTTTCGTCGTCAAATTCCTCATGCTCGTTTCCATATTTCAAGCCCGTTGGAATTTCAAAAGAAACAGTAATGTTCTTTGAGTAAATGGATGTTTCATCCATCACTATTCTTTCGTATAATTAATTATACGCCATATGGTAATGGTCCCATATGATACGACTCTGGTTTAATACAATTTTAATTATAACGCAATTCTAATTTAACACTGGTACTCCTCAGAAAAATGCATGAGAAGTTTTCTACACAAACCGTGATTTTATATTTCAAAGGTTTCCTCATGAATGAAATTTGTAAGGTAATAACTTTCTATTCTCTATTCCATGCATAAAATCACACGATTCGTCAAATTCTTTATATCCTTCGTCCCCGGATAATCAATGAATTTCCACGATGGGATGTTAATATCAGCATAAAGTACGATGTTTAATTTTTCTAATTTAGAAATAATTACGATACTTTTACGATCACGAAACTCTCGTGCAGCGTTGAATATAGATTTCAATTTCACGGCCGACATTTCAGCTCGCAAGGTCGTAGTATTTGAAGTTTCAATATTATCCTTCTTCTCAGATGAACTTCCCCCAGATTTTTGATATTTTTCTCTCGGTTTCGTTTCTCGACTTAAACGCGCAAGATTTAATCACGAGATCGGCGAAGGATTGTTTAATATTTGGGAGTCAAATATTACCGAGACAGAGAGCGTTACCTCAATCCACCGAGGGCAGACCATTCTTCTTGACCTCACAAAGCTCGCCAAGGCCAAGGTTTATTAACTTCGAGTTTCAGGGCCAGACCAGCCGAGTTCTTCACCTTGCTGCTCTAAAGTTGCTCTCATTTAATTAACACCTTCTAAAGTCAACGTACTTCTGGCTAACGAGTTCGCAAGTTTCCATCCCTCGAGCTTTTTGCCCAGAGACGACAGAGCACAATACCAAGTAACTTGGCGAACGAATCAATCCAGTCGATCACGCTTGTCGAAATTAAATTGTGGCTGCTTCCACGTGCCTCGAGCCTCTAATTCCACTATCGTGGATTTTCTTTTTAAGGAAGTACCTGTTCATCTCTGTTCGCGAAGAATTAAGACACTTGCAAGAAAGTGAAGGAATGATTAGAGAATTATGAGTATCAATTCTTATTTCTATTGTACTATCAATTTTCGTTTTACTGCATTATAGCGGAACTTTGCTTCTTCAGCATGCCTCGAGTTTCAATTATCATAGATTTTTTTCTGAAAAGAAATTATTTGTACGTGTTCGTAAAATAATCAAGAGATTTATTTTTATTTAGAAAGTGATATCGTACTCGGAACCGATTCGAGAACTATGAGCACGAATTTTTATTTATCTTGTAATATCGAGATTCTTTTATTGTATTATTTATGGTACCATTCGTTATCAGAAAAACAAGCAACAATCAAAGGATTTTCATTTAGTTTGAAATTTATGTGACGTTCGCGCTGTTTTGTTTCTCTGAAAACAAACTATATATTATACGGAATAAATGTTTTTACATTGTTCTCTCGTTGTCATTTTTGCACAAAAATATTTTCCACAATACATATCCTCGTGTGTCGTTATGCAATTTCGCATTTCACAGGAAATCAAGAGATATTCAAATATTTACGAGCAAGAGCGTGTGTAAAAGAAGAAAAAGGAGGGGCGGAAAAGAAACACACGATGGTTAAAGTAATCTCGCGCGGCGAACGAATTTGGTGAAAAGCTTTTACATTAAACATGCAGGGAAAAGTAAACTGCAGCTCTTTTTTCCAAACCGAAAGTGAAAGCGGTTTTTAACGAATAGTTTGCACAGCTTGCGTTTGCATTTCCATATTCGAAGAAAGAAAAAAAGAAAAAATACAGACGCTGAAAAAAAGAAAAAAATCAACCGTCGTTGGCAGTCGTACGAGAGAAACAAAAAGTTTCATTATTCTAAGTGAACCGATTCAGGCTACGTAGAACCCTAAAAATTACTCAATTGCGAAAACGAAGAGAAAGAGAGAGTGATCATTCCCCGAAATTACTTCTTCTGATTAGACGACGTAATCGTTTAAGCAAAAGACCAGCGGGAATTGGAACGTCCCTCGGTAAGATGAAGAAAAGAGACCCGTAGAAAGACAAGATGTCCCCTTTTTTCTGCCCCCCCCCCCCTCTTGCATTCCGCGACAGCTATAAATTCCCCGTGCAACGATCCCGGAGTTGAGACGTCTGGAAATTCCTTCTCTCTGAAGCGTGTCGCCGAGTATTTCCCCGACATTCTGTCTGATGGAATATATTTTTCAGCGCGTCTATTCATCGAAAATGCGGGCGAATTTTGCCTTCCGTGGCACGACAAAGCTTTCTCGCCGGTCGATCGTTTAAATGTGAATCAACTTTCGCCGCTCCGAGCCGAGCCAAGCATCGCCGAGCAAAAGAAAAACTCGTTCCTAAACTTTCGCATTATCCCGAGGATTTCGATTCTTTGATACACGCGAGTCACGTTGAAAATATAAATTTCTAATCGAAGCTGCTAGGCAGACGCTACGAGTACAAATAGGGATCGAATCTCAGATCAGAACTTCGAATTTACGTACAAAGCATAGGTGATCACAAAAATGACGTCGATAACGAAAAAAAAAAATAAATAAATAATAGTGACAAATATGTTTGAATTTCAATTTAAAATCAGTCGAGAAAGACAAACATATTGTTATACATAAAATTAAATAAACAATTTTGTGTTCTTGCAATATTATTAATTAAAAGGAGTAAGCATCCAAAAAGTGTTTGCAGCAAACAAACTCGGAGCAATCCGATGCATCGCTAACAATAACAAATGCATTGAAAGTCCGTAGATTTAACGTGTCCGTACCTATCGTTAAGACTCACCGGATATGGCCCCCATAGGCAAGAGATCGAGGCCCTAGAGAATGCTTCACGAGAACTATATCAGTAAGTTCGGAGTGTAAGCTCTGAACAACCTCAGGACACCCCTAAATCCTTCTGCAGGTCTGCGCTCGAACTGAAACGCAGCTCGTCCGAAGACTCTCGCTCCGTGACATGGGCTTACCACTACCCCCGAGAGTCCAACCTAATCGAATACCCACCGTGGCCTTCAACCCCCCTCGGTACCAGTGATAAGTCGTATTGGTCATACCTGTCGCAGACAACTTTGCTTCCCAGGAGGTCCTTGCAAACCTCAGCCACGGTAAAGTTAACTCAGGTACGTTTAGGGTCGTCACTCCTCAAAAACTCACGTCACCGGCATGCCGGTCTTCGAAAAAAATCTTCAATCCTCCTAAAAGGAAAAAAAAAAAATCGCTCCATTGCAGAACCTCAAAAGTTTCTGCTTCTTCCTTCGGAAATGCCTACAATAATTTTCAAGTCAACGAGGAGCAAGGTGAAAAGCAAATGGGGCGACACAGTTGCCGAGCAACAGGCTTTTATTAACGTCTGGGCGTTACGTTTCGGAGGCACGAGGCCTACAGACGCGCGCGTCTATGCAAATCGAGTCAGGCTAGCACGAGTATCTCTGCCGCGTTCGCCAACCTCGCTTTGTACCAACCTCGCCAATTATTCTTCCATCGGATTAATTACCCGACTCACGTTCTATCCTCGAACCTCGAATGACTCGCCCCTTTGGCCGCCGCGAATCGAGTCACGAGACGCGGAGTTGAGCTCGCGTGAATAGACGCTCGAATCCCCGCGCGTCGAAAGCTCGCCATTGTGCGCCGCGTTTTTCGCGTAACAGCGAGATCCTATGATGAAAATATTAAATCGCGATGGGCGAACACACAGGGGATGAATGGCCCTTTTTAACATTCGTCGGGGGTTGAACACTCGAGAAATTCTTTTGAGATCCGTGTTCAAATATATGTATGTACGAAGGAGAATGTATGAAATACACTTCTATATGGATGAGTTGGACGTTGACGGGAAGTTTGGGACGATCAACTTCTGTTTGGAACAGAAGGACTTTTAGATTACGGGGTTTTTATCTTGGTTGTTTGCAGGTTGTAGATTAATTGATTTGAAATCGGATAGAAATGCTGACGATTTAAAAGTGTCACCGTTTTCATATTTTTCTATCAGGAGAAAAGTTTTTAAGCCATAGGATGGATAACCATGTTCGGATAATGGCAAAAATTTGTTTGTAACATAGAGAATGTTTGGTCAGACATTTTGGAGGTGACAGATTAATTGATTTAGAATTTAATGAATCTAATTAGAACGAAATATCACCATTTTGATAGTTTTCTACTAGGAAAAAAATTCTTGACACAAAAATGACAAGTTACACTTTAAATTTAAAAAAATCAATGTCCCTTTGAACTATGGTAACCATATCATCAAAATACAGTGGGGTATCTTACAACGAATGAATACTGTATCAGTTTTTCTCATTAAATCAGAACGTTGGCAACGAAAGGATATATTTTGCAATTACAGTTTATCATAAATTTACACGTGCATACAACGACCATAAAAATTTAAATACAATTCACTTACTACAATTACAGTTAATTATAATTTAAAATATGATAAAATATATAATTCGTATGTTTTTAGAGTACACGTTTATTATTAAAAATACACACATGCATATGTTATTATCTTAAATACGTATTATTATAAGCGTTATTAACTTAAATAAAATTCATTTCAGAACGAATTACTGCATTATAAGATATCCCATTGTAGTCCAACTTCTCAAATAGTACGATTTGATTTCTATAAGCGTGCAATGCTCACACATGCAAGCGATCGATCAATCATTCGAGTAAAACAACCAAACTGATATTTGAGAACTACGTATCAAAAAAAAAAAAAAAAAAAAAAAAAAAAAAAAAAGAAAAAAAAGAAAAAATGAAAAAAGAGAAACGCGACAAAGGGGACGGCAAGCTAGCTAAATTCTTTGCCATTGCACGTACCTTTTTGTATCGCGGAGACCGTCATAAATTACGAGCCACGAGAACCATCCAAGTCGCGGTACTACAGAGTCGTTTCGTAAACCAGGAACTCTCTTCCCTCCTCCTCCTCCCCTCATATGTTCACGTTTTCTCCACCCTCGTTTTCCAGCCAGCCCCGTTGTTGCTGGAAACCTATACACGAGCGCACAAAGGGTCAGCCGACGTGTACGCGTTGCTGCACGTGAGGGCGGCGTGATAATTGAAAAGCGCGTCTAAGAAGCGGTTTGTTATTTTTCAATTTTACGTTTCGAGCGGAAACCCTTCTCCCTTTCTCCCCCCCCCCTCCCGCCCCTCTTAAGGGGAAAGAGGCTAGCCCATTACTTAAATGGCATTCTCTCGTCTCGACTCGCTGCTTCGCATCACCCTTCGAGCGAGGTTTCGTTTCATTTCCTTCCGCGAAACAGAATTCGAGCTGGTGCCATCGTGTGAAAATTATTGAAATGCCTGTACCGATTACGCGAGTTTAATTAAACGCGATATTTCAGAAAAAATTCGACTCCGTGCCACGCGGTATTCAGAACGCGCGATGTTTAATAACGGCAGTCCACCAGCGTGAAATTGTTTATCGCAGACCCTTGGTAGATTACCCAGAGCGTAAAAAATTAGTTTTCGGTCATAAATTCGATCGATAAATTATTCACTTTTAAGTCGATGGTGCAGCGTTGTCTGTGCGCGAAAATAAGTAATTTGTATTTGCCGAAAATTAAGCTCTTTGAATCTGAGGACAATGTATCTCGCCATGTATTTGCGTGACACTTTGGACCAGATATGTCACGATGCAATATTTAATTTCCCAATTATTTTAAATACTATGCTTCGAAATGTTTCACATGCCAGAGGAATAAAATTTTGTTTACAAGTCTAGTAATTCCTCATCTCGTAGTTGTAACCATGACTGCAATGTTGAATTCCGAGTGAAAAACAAGTTCAAAAATAACATTGTTCAAAAGTTTGCGTGGATTTTTGCACGAATTGTGCACAGAGTGGTTAGAATATTTAACATTGTCTTTCTGCTCAATTTTTAATCAATTTATATATGTATATCTTCGAAGGAACCATAGGAAGAACATCACAGGAAATAAAGATTGCGAGTGACTTAAAATTAGAGCATGAAATATTTGACAGAGTTAACTGTTGTCGTGATAACTCTATTCGGTGTTTGCGGAAGATTGCTTCGGTAACTAAAATAAATTATGCAACGTGTGAACTTCTATACTATGATTATAGTGGAAGTTGTACGCATTTATTATGCAGTCATGTTCTCAGTTTTAACGCAATGGAAGAATATTAAATAACACGGTCGTTATAAAATCATTAACATTATTAAACTCTCGTTATTAAACCTTATTTTTTTTTTGGACATTTCTTTTCCTTTTAAGAATAGCTTAATAACTTAAATAACTTGAATATTTAAATTAAACTATATATATATATATTTAATTTGTATTTATACTAGTTGAGTATTTAACATATTTATTTAATTAAATAAATATATTTAATTAAACCAATTGAATAACCTATTGAGCTATTTTTAAAGAGAAAAAGAGTGTCTAAAGACAAAAATGATTAAATACATTAATGATATACTATTAATTATTTCTCACATTTAATTTAACATACTGTTTTCCTACATCTGTTCACTGTTCGTATTTTCTATTCCGCTAATTACAGAATTTCAAGCGACTTTTAACGAAAAGACACGCAAGATATTTCATCTGTAAATCCGAAGTAATTTAATCGATATCTACGTTCGTAGACTGGTACGCTTCTGTCAAAGTTCTGTCTCGCGTTCCCATAAACCACAGCGGATAAATGCGAAAGGACAAAGGTAGAGAAGAGCCGAAATGAAAACCGACTGGCAATAAAACCGAGATCCGATTAAATAAAGTTCCCTGCCAAGCCCTGCGAGACCTCTTGTAATTTTTCGCGAATTTCATTTCGAACTCTGTTCCCTGGCGACACACTCGCCGAATCGAATCTGTTTCTCGAACTACCGTTTTTATTTTTTCTCTCTATCTCCCGCGAAACTTCTCTTCTCGTCATTTTTCGTTTAAAAGACAGAACGATAGGAACAGTGTAGCCGAATGGTGTAATAACAGAGTTCTATTTGTTCGTTGACAGGTCTGTTTAAGCTGCAGGATCTGGTGAAGTCGCCGCCCTCCTCGAGAACGGAGATGTACATTCGCCAGGCAGGACCTGGTTCTTATAGGCAGGTTCTTCGGGAAGTCAGACACAAGGAGATCTACAAATTGATCGTCGACACGGATCCCGCGCACATGCAACAATTTTTTCGAGCGGTGAGTTTCGATCCGTCTGCGATTTGTAATCGTCCATCTTTTTATGCAGTTATTCGAGATTTTCGAGAGCACGACCCTGAAGAGCTTGGATAGTAATTCGTTTTATTCTTTGATATGTTACAAAACGAAATATGCGCTTTCTCTTTGCGTATTGCAACGAGTCCTTTATTTTATATATTTTGTAAAAATTTACACGCGTTGTGTGAATACATTTAAATTTCAAATTAGGATAAATCCATGAATATTAAACAGCATCGTTTTAATTGTTTCAATCGAGCTGGTTTCTTTACTTTTTACTTGATTAAACGCACACTTTCGTTACGACTTTTTAAATCGAAGATGGGTTTTTTTACTACGTGACGTTTCAATCTTAGTTTTACATGCAAAGTTTAAATACTTTGTATTTTGGAACATTCTATTTCGACTGATTTGCATACTTCCATCAAAGATTTTTATCTTTTACAAGAAATATACATATACATATATAATATTTAAAATATAATAATATATTTAATAAATATATATGACATCAGAAATGATCAATCAGCATGAAAAATTCAACGAAACAAGTGATTTAGAAGGAGGATCTAGAAGGTCGCGTTGCTCGGCTGGGTGGTCCCTTTATCGTCTATACGAGGCGAAATATTATACTGTTACGTGCTGCATCAAGGAGCTCGCTAGGAAATCTCCTGGTTCGCAGCCTAGGAACCCATAGAAGCTTACATCCTTACTCGTAGGAGCGGAAAAAGAGAACGACTGGTAGAAGGGGTGTGACGTTCGTCGATCGATACCGCAAGTACGATGTGTATAGCTTCCGGATAGACACAGAACGAAGACCCATAATACTTGCTCGCGGGGTATTTAATCTCCGAAGTCTCCGTAATGCTGTCGAGAACGATACATCAGTGAAAAAGGATTTATAACTCGATCCTATAATATTCTCCACTCTCTTTTTCTTTTTTCTTTTTTTTGGGGGGGAGGGGGGAGTTTACTTTATGAAATTATTGTAATTTGAGTTACTTTCAATTAATTGTGGATAATTTTTCAGTCTAGCGAAAATCTTAGGAAAAAATGTAAATTCGTAGCATAATTTGTCAATTGAAATCTTGAACAAGAGTGTAAAGCATATTTAAAAAGTTAAATAGCTCGATAATTTTTACTTATGAAAGCTTCGTCCGATCACGATATTTGTGATACTCACGAGAACCTCGTTTCCGAACGACTGATGCGAGTCGATTAACCTCAACCCCTGATCCGCGTTTACACGAAATAAGATCATCGTCAGGGTATCTTACACTTTTTACAAGCCACCAAGTGTTGAGTTTCCCACCAAATATAAAATCTTCACCTTCCATTTGCACAAAGTTCATTAAGAAATGACGAATGGACTTTCGATTCAACTGTAACGAAAATTTGCTCCCGAATCTCCACGATTTCTCCCATTGAGAATTACAAGCGAAAGAACAAGATAAATCACGCTTCCTGTTCTTCGCGATCAACTTCGTTCCTACAATCAGAGATTTAACGCGATTAACATCGTTCAACCCAAATAACAGAGAGAGAAACGCGACGCGAAGAAAATTTTGAAAATTACCGGGCGAGTCAGGCAGATTTGGCTTCGCTGGCAATTAGAACATCGCCAGTTTCCCGGAAACTGATTACAACCGGAGGAAACCGGACATTTATTTAGAGGGACGAGTGTCGGAATTAGCAACGCGAATTCCTTTCTGTTCCTTACATCGTTATCCAATTGCCGAGGGATCTTCTTTGCGTTATTCATTCCACGGCCGCAATTTCCATGAGGAATAATAAGATAACACAGAGTCAGAAAAGGATGATCGCGAAGGAAAGAGAGAGAGAGAGAGAGAGAGAGATGCAATTTGCTCATTTCAGTATCGCAATTAGATTTAACGATAGCCACCCGGCACGATTCTCGCGCACTTGGTCGAATTTTCGCCCGATAACCAACAATACGAATTTCCTCTGTTTGCGAAACAACGCCATAATTTCCCGAAGTATTAACCTCGACGAGGAATACATCCCGTTTTTACTTTCTGTGCTTTTCACAAAGTTATAGCAGTTGAAAATATCGACAATTTTTCATCGTTCGATCATGCCCTTCGCTATATTACTACGTTTGATTAATTGTTAATTCTGCTCGCTTAATAAAATAAAACTACAGGAACATTGATTCGACTGTTTCAATCGACTTCGAATCGAACAATAACACGACTGATCGACTTTCATTCGCGAATTTGGTATTCACGACCCGGAGAATCACGCGCCGTAAAATATCCGCGGAGCTCGTCGAATCGCTTGATTTTATCGAGGTCGATGAAATGAGATCCTCGATGAAAACCGTTGTATGAATAATACCGGTCGAACAGTTTATTGAAAATTCTCCGTAACCATTCTCTATAGCGATCGAAGCGAGATATACAACACTCAGCGAAAACGCGTCGAGAAATATCTCCATCGACTGAAAGAAAATTCGTTTATTCGCCTGGCGAGTAAGGATGAAAGTCTCGCCTGAAATAAGCTAGGCGGACTATTTGTTTAAATCATTTTTTATCAATAAAATTCTGCGTCTACGCACATGTAAAATCAAAGCAGTGAATTTGGTATCGGTCGGCAGTAAAAATGCTACGAACGTTTTCATATTTATTCTCGAGATTTTTGTTATTCGTGGAATAAAAGAAAAATCAAAATAGAAGATATTTGTTGATGTTTGTAGACACACCTTTTGTATCAATATTTGGAGAAATTAGAAGCTAATTTTACATTAAAAGTGACAAACACACCAAAATTTTGTATTATTGGAATAGTTTAATTGTAACAACTGATGCTATAATGATTAAATTATTAAATTGTCAAGGATATTTGAATGGGCACAAGTTATTAAGAAATGAGAATTTACACTGATTGACTTCCAAAAAAAAATTCTATGACTACTAATTTATTTATTAGTTGAAATAACGATGTTCTTCATATTTGATTTCCGACAAAACTCCCACTTTACTGAAAACTCTTCACAGCCACTCTCTGATAACTGAAATCTCTATCAAACGAAAACAATAGTCAGCGAAACGTATAGAAAAGTGTCTTCGAGGAGAAATTCGCTTGTCTAACGAACAACGACATGCGTTTCGCGCGTTTAAATTCCTGTTCGCGGCTGTCAAAAAAGTGATTTGACGTAGTTCAAACTGAACGAATTAGAATAGAAGTGCGGAACGCGTGGCCACGATCAAGCTTGCCCTCGAGTTCCATCGGGGAACGCTAAAGCGACGCGAGAATTCGATTGCGCGACTACCTTCTGTTCCATATTGCGTTTCGCGGTAACCTTTCAATTTTTATTCGAGGCTTTTTCCGCGGCTTTTTATCTTTTATTTCTCTTTTTTCTTCGAATAAAGAAAGGAAAGGAAAGGAAGGACGTTTAGTTGCGACGAGTTGATGGAATTTTTTATCAGCGACAGCTCCGGCGACCAGACCGCCGGAAAGCCATCGCGAAGATCCTCAATTTTTCAACGAATATATTAAGGCGACTTGGCACGACTTGGGTGTACCGTCTTTCTATAAAATTCTGTTTAGCTGCTTTAAGAAGTCATTGCTCCTGCGAACGACTCATCATCTCGCCACCAATATCCCCAACGAATTTACGAATTTCGCCCCTGGATTCCATGAACACGCCAGAAGAAACTCTTCTCATCTATATATAAAAAAAAAAAGTTACTTGTCGATGTATTTTTTCTTAAAAAGTCTTAAAAAGAAATCTCGAACGCTGAATCGCGTTACGTACACAAATTAATATCAATCAACGAAGTTAATACGCTAATACTACTCGATACGAAAATATCATGAAGTATCCAGTTTCAAAAGACTCACATCTTTGAACCTAACGCGTTACTCTCTTTTTCAATTTTGAACTGCACGTTAAAATGTTACTTTCGGACGAAACAAATATAAAAGAAAAAAAAGACAAACGCTGAAACCAACAAAACGAACGTGTTTTCCATGGACGGTCTTCAAATATCGTAGATACTCGTACAATCGAAACAAATCTCGCGCGAGGATCCAAATGCTCGATAAAGAAAAAACAAACTCGATATCACCCGATACCGGTTTCGATGAAAACGAAACGAGTAACCTCCGCTATCTCTCTCTCTCTCTCTCTCTCTCTCTCTCTCTCTCTCTCTCTCTTTCTCTTTCCATCAAAATCCTATAGACAAAATCTCTGTACAATGAAATGACGAGCCAATAGCGAAACGACAGGCAAGATTTCGGCTTGGACGCGTGTCGAACGAAACGTTCGTTGCGGACGAACGACGAATATCGTTCCCGACGAGATCGACGAAATTTTGCCGCGATATTTCCTGGAACAGATTCCGCTGGTCGTCATCGACGCGACGGAAACCACCGCGCCGTCCCGGGACGAGTAGACGGTGTTTTCCACGATTTTCAACCTTTTTATCCGCTTGTACTGAGCGCCGTGTCGGGGAAAATTTGCATAATCCACGGAAGCATTGGCGCGGCGGAAATTGCACGGCATCCTGCACCAGGTTCTGTGTCCAAACAGCCCCTCCGGATTCCATGTTTTTTTTTCTTTTCCTCCAAGCCGGAGAGTTCATACGCGCGACAAAACAAATTTCGCGAGACAATAGTTGACGCGTGATTGGCTTTCGCGCGAGTCGCGAATAAACGAATTAACGGGAACGGTTAGGCAATAATGAAGAAATTACTCTCGTTTATAATCGACAGGTAATTGCTTCCATGTCGCGTAATAATTAACAGGCTTTTTATCGCAAATTGGAACCTGTTTTCGTATTGAGACGATGGTGATGATGATGGTGATGGTGATGGTGATGGTGATGATGATGATGATGAGGTGTAGGATTGTATTACCAATTTCGATCTCGCGTGAAATTATCTTCGTTACTTCAATTCATATCATCAACTGATCAATAATTGCATCGGTCAGTCAATAAAATTATAATCAAATTGCGATTGCATATTGATCGTGCAATCAACCAATTAAATTGATTACTAAATTAAAGAGAATCTAGTTCTACTTAAGAAAATCTGTCGCGAGCTTCGAGATATACGTGTACGTATATTTGCATGAGATGTCAGAACACTTTTTACAAAATGAATGATTAATTCGGAAGACAATTGATCACCTTGTACGTAACAGATTATGCCAGAGAAGATCTACATGTATTACTTTTTCTCAACTATGAACGAAAATGTTGAATGAAATATGTACGTTTTTATACGAAATTTTTATTAAGAATTTGGCCGTTTGATATGTAATTAATTCATATAAAAATTACTAAAATGTTTGTCCTAAAATTTCAAGAATCTAAGATATTTGATTTCTTTACACACTAATTATAACTATTATATTTTCTTCTATATCCCTAGTTTTCTTCTCTTCCCTCCAATTAAATCAAACGTGAAAAATTTTCATTTCTCCAAACGCTAATTCCTTTTTTCTCTCGGTAAAAATCCCCTTTCAGCTTAAAAGTTTACGTGGCGAAAGCTTACTCGCCCCGAAAAAAATAATAAAAGTTGTTGCCCCTCAGCCACAGTTCGTCCCGTTCGGAAAAAAAATGAACTGCCGTGTTTAACATAATAAACAAAAAAAAAAAAAAAATTTTTCTCCAATTTCGAGGGAATTTTGAGTTTTTAAAAAAAAAAAAAAAAAAAAAAAAAAAAAAAAAGAAAGGAATTCAGCGTATAAAACATTTTATTTTCTGTCGTGACGAGTGTGTTTAACAGAGGCTTCGATTTTCTGAATCGTTTGAAACTATCGAAAAAGCGCCAGCTTTTTTGGAGGAAGGAGAATGCATGATAGAAACAGAAATGAATGGGTTAATTCGTCTCGCGTTTAACGCGATCGATGTTGCCAAAAGCAACAGTCGTTGGTTAATTGAATTTCTACGGTGTTCCTGGTTGCAACGCATCGCGCGAGCGAGTATCCTAATGATTGAAACGTGGGTCGTATCAACGATCGCCCGTGGTCGATGGTGGTACAAAAAAAAACTCATTTTCCTCGGGGAAATGAGTTTTCGCCGGCGGAATACGAAACTGACGGATTATTTGTTTAAACGGAACTTTCTGTATCAACGGAGTGCCCGTGTCCGCGTGCACGTGGAAAAAGGAGAGCAACAAGATTCGGTATGAGATCCATTGGTAATAAAAAGCCCACGAGTGTTTTCATATCTCTCCGTCGAGACGTTTTCCACCTTCGTCGTTCGTAAAGTAAGTTCATAAAATCGCGATGATACGTTTATGCGTGGAAATATTTGAAATGTAAATATTTCACCCTTGAGTATTATCTGCTGTCGACTGTAATAGACGACTGTAATAATTTACGTTCGATCGCGAAAGTTAATTCTACTCTGTATTCTGCGTGACTGAAGTTGGTAATTGAATTGAAATTGAATTGAATTAAAACTTGCGATGATTACGTATAATTTTAAATTCTAAACTTTACGGCCTACGACATTTAATGTTAGAGTCAAAGGGAAACAAAGTTTTCCAATATTTTATCGGTACTATTTCATTTTCTATTTAAAGTTATAGAAATTCTAAAACGAAAGCTGTACTTCATATATTTCTTTTATTAACGCTAGAACTACCAAATGATCGATTCGTAACTTTCCACGGAAATTTTTCAGAAACAGTGTTTTCAAAAACTTAGTAAAATATATAAATGAAAGCTCGTGTTTTTTATTATGTTATAAAACTTTCTCTGTCCCTTATACTGCAATTTTCCTGCTTCAGTGGGTAGTTCTAGTATTAGAAGTAAAAAAGCGTGTTATTCTTTTATACTCGGGAAAGAATCTCTGCTGCTCGATATATACATTTCCGTTTAAAAGTTTCAGAACAATCGTTATATTTATTCCAAAACTAACAAAAAATGAAGCTATTTTTCTTGTAACAAACGATCTGCAAACACAATGAATGTTATGTTATATCGTATCAATATTGTATTACTTTGTAATGATTAATATTATATTATAAAATACAACAACTGACAAAAATAAATTTGAAGGTTTTGAAATACCTCTACTCGTACATCTGTAATTACTAAATAAAGTAAATTACTTACAATTAGTATAATTACTAAGGACCGTCGTCTTACCTCGTAGTCGACGCTACGCTAAACACCATAAAAGAAAAGAGAAACTGATAAGAAAAAATTTTACTATCCACGATAAATGCTCGATATTAAAAATAAAAAACGTCCTAGAATTTTCGGGCGGCAGCGTACCAAAGATGGAACATTTGGTTGTCATAATTATCCTCGAATCGTTCTCCGTCTCTTTTTCATACTCTTAATCTCACGAGTCAACGGAAGTTGTGATTTGAAGTCGGAAAGCATTCGCATAAATGGGAACGTGCACGGATTTCCTCGAGAAAAAGGGATAGGAGATTAAGGCGGTGGTGGTGGGAGGAGGGGTAAAAAAACGAAGAACGAAAGGAAAACAAGCAAGATGGAGAGTTGAACGCACAAAGGGTGGAGACGGCGAGGCTAGGAAAATGGGTGGCGGAGAGGATCGTACGAAAGCTGGGAGGTTTTTTGATTACTCAAGCCACGAAGGGATATCCGCAGGAATCTCCCACGGGACGGGACATGCAAATACTCGGTTTCCTTCGAACCACGTTTGAACTAAGATTGCCTCTCGATCGGAGGCAAGGAGACTCGAGGATCGAGCGTGGGATTCATCCCCCACGATCGTTTCTATCCGTCGGTTTCTTGCAATGATTAACGAAGAAAAAAAGAGGAATACAATTAAAGTTACGAGGTACACGCCAACAAATATTTTAATTGGGACCGCCTGCAATTTTTAAGATTTTACTGTACGATTAAAATCAGTGTGAGAAGAAGTTAAAATTAAAATTGAGTGTATCTCTATAAATATTTTACAGCTCCTGGAAATTGAGTTGGAATCACTCAGAAATTTTAATATTCCATTATATGAATAAAATGGATTCAGAAAAAGAGATGCAGTTAAAATTATTGAGTATATTTTTATAAATATTGAATTCGAACAACGCGCGGTTTTCAATATCATACGAGGTTTTAATAAAATTTGAAGGTTTTCGCAAATATTGAAAATACCATTTTCGCATTTGTTGAAAGTACTGTCTTTATAAATATCAAACCTATCATTTTTGCAACTATTGAGGACGTCATTTTCACAAATACGAAACCTGTCAAATATTGAAACTATACTACATCACAAATATCAAAGTTACGATCTACAGAAATATTTCCACAAACGTCGAAGTTACCATTATTCTTCTGCGACCTAATTCCTAATATCTTTCCAAATATTGAACCAACCACTGATATTTACAACTACCGAAGCTCTCCACATTTTCACAAATGTCAAACTCGCAATTTTGGAGAAAAAAAAATCATTGAAGCTATCACTTTCGCAAATATTGGAGCAACTAATCTAACGTCATGAGACAAAGTGAGCTAAACACACGGAATCCTCGAAAAGCGCGAAGGTCTGCGTCCACACGATAATTACACGTCTAATTTTCGCTTTTCCCTTTCCTGTTGCAGATCCTCCAGCTGCAAATGAACGATTACAGATACCACTACATGTTCACCACGTTCGTAAGTATTCATCGTTCGACCGACATTCTGTCCCACATGTATCACACACGCCGATGAAAATTAGAGAGAGACGAACGCCCTTTTAACCAAGCTCGGTTTAATACCGACTCGTGGAAGATGCTTTCGCTCCTTTGGCGCGTTTCACCCTAAAGTACATGCAAATTCGTTGCCCTTGATGCTCCCTGATTTCTCCTAATGAAACGTCCACCGCCGTTAAATTCATCATCGAGGTTTGAATATTACGATTTCAGTGAAACTTGGCGCGAACTCTGACCTCGCGTTTCTTTACACGTCGCACGGTGAATAGAATTTTTACCGAGAAATTGGCAAACGTTATCGAAGAGCAAATTGGATTAACTGAATCGGTGAATTGGAGAACAGTGAAAGATCAAAATTAGCGTATACTTGGTATTATAGTATTAATGTTAATTATTACACGTTACATTATAATATTAGGAATATCAGATGTAATACTCGCATTATAACATTAATATTACGTATATTTAACGTTTGAATAAAAATATGGAAATATCAAACTACACGTTCAGTACAAGGAAATAAAACAGTAAAAGTTAAAAATGCAAAAGCAGTATCCGTAATGTCTTTGAATTTCTACTGTTCTCCTTTTTTTTATCATTCATTAATCACTTGCAATTTATCTGTCTTTTGATAGAGAACTATTACTACTCAGAAAAATGATTAAAGTACAGTTAAACTTAATTTTTCATTTTTATTTTAAGCACGTTGATATGTTATTTTTTTTTCATAATTAATTTTTGCTTTAATCACGGAGCATTGTTCTTTATTTTTATTTCAAGCACGCTGATATTTGAACAATAATCGTTCGTAATTAATTTTTATCTTCTAAATACATCAATAAATAATCTTCTCGATTTGATTTTCTGACTAAAAAGTGATTTGAATGTCAAAAACAGTGCAAGTCTAATGATTTCATTTAAATCATAAGAAAAAACTCATGAATAAAGTTCAACTGCAGCATGAATATCCGAATCAACACACGATTGCATTTAAACTGCAACACCGGTGTAAAAAACGATACATCGTACAAACGATATTAACGGTACACAAGAGCTAAACTACCCTTTATCTCGAAACTTTTGGATATACACCGGTCTTCAATTTGCCAATTCAATTGGGCTTATCGTTAAATAACTCCACTCTTCCCTTTCATTTCTCCCCGATTCAACTTTGATTTGGTTATCGAAAATCGTACGGTTGTACAATTTATCGATACGAATGGTTTTAAATTCCAACAAAGACAAACACCAGGCAACTGTTCCAAAATCGAGTTTCAATTCGGTGTCAAAACGCGCCGACAGTTCGTTTGATTTCCTCTTTTTTTTTTAATTTTTTATTTATTTATTTTTTATTTTTTTCACCAGAACATGCCCTTTTTGCCCCTATGTACTCAGCCGCGTTTCACTTGGAATTCGAGCACAGACTGCGTTCGACTGCCGGTCGAAATACCGCCAGCGCGATAGTTGTTTCGAGCATTTTGACGAATGATCCCGAATGAAATTACATGATCTCCGACAGCGGTCCAATCGGCACATCTGGTTTTGAAATGTTTTTCAACGACACATTCGGCAGTTTTGAGTGGAAAATCGACGAAACGCTTCAACGTGAAGCGAGAGAAAAAGGAAGAAGGACAGAAATATTCAAAATCATACGCAGAAAATGTTTTCTACGGAACAGGCAAGATAGAGAGCAAAATCGCGAAGAACAACTTGTTATTAAAAGATGTCGAATCTATAAAGTGAAACGGACTTCAAAAAACATTTTTCACAAACATTTGTACAGGCATCGATATATCTGTTTATTCAGACGATCGTTAAAGCGATTCGAAACATGATAGACTAGCAAATCGCGTGTAATCCACAAGAATTAACACCAATCTACATGAATTAACCGTTTGTCTATCAACGGTCGTCGAAAATGAATTTATTCGCGGAATACAAAAGGATCAGTACGTGATCCGCTTTAAGGATCACATCATACATTCACTGATTGAATGAAAAATGTGCGTGCTTCCTAAGTTTAATTCCCTTGTGCTTTGTTATGTCATGGATTATTGTCTTTTAGTACAGTGACTGTAGAAATTATATATTGCTATTTGCACGCACTCTATTCTTTTTTTTTTTTTTTAATCCTTTTAGCTTTAATTGGTTTCATGTTTCATTTTACAGTAGATATTAGACATCTTTTTAGTTTTAATTGGTTTCATCTTTCATTTTACAGTAGATATTAAATTATTACAATCATGCAATATAATAATATGTAACCAGATATGAAAGAAGGAATCTAGTTTAAACTAGAGGAAATTAAACGGACCAAAGAAAAGGGGAATGAAAATTAATTAATTTGTAATTATGTACAGGACTTGGTTAATATTGAAAATAAAATGTCAATAAATCACTTTCCTCGAGATTTTTCGTTTCAGTTTTGTCAACTTTGAATTGAATTTCGAAGGTAGCATTCTGGAATGAGTTTCAGTAAGAAGAGAGGATAATTTTTTCTATCAGGTCTCATATACCTGGTTACATATTATTATATTGCATGATTGTAATAATTTAATATCTATTGTAAAATGAGAAATAAAGCCAATTAAAACTAAAAGGTTAAATTCATTAGTATGTAAATCTATGATAAATACGAATTTTTTAAATTTACATTCTGTTTTATTCTATTTTATATGATACTACATTCCAAATTCTATTAACACTAGTTCTTCAGGGTAAGTTTGGTGAACTAATTAAAAAGCAACGCTAGAAAATCCAGAATACACTCAATAAAAAGACAAACGACCTAAACAAATACTTCACGACTGATAAAACGAAATGCCAAATATCGTAGGACAAACAACTATTTGTAAAATATTACGCGATAAATCCCTTTCTCATACTTCTTGTTCAAACTTTCGAAATTTATCTGCGCTGCATACATTTCCAATTTTTTTGTTTTCTCTTTTATTTATTTGCTGATACTCTTTGTTTTCTCACGAACGATGTATATTTATTTATATTCTCAGTTTGTTCAGTTGATATCCGTTCGTTTGATTATTTTCTTTTTTTCTTTGTTCCTGTTTCTGTTTATTCGACGAAGAACGTTAATCAAACTTCGACGCCAGGCCGTGGCAAACTTTCCCAGGCAAACAGGTGTCGATGCGGAAACAGAATTGCACGGCTTCAGGATCGATAGAATTCCGTCACTGATTGACAAGTTGATCCGACAGAGTGAAACTGATAATTATGACATTTATTAATAGGCGAATGTTGACCGAAATAATTATTCGCGATCGAACAATGAACAACTGGGCCGCGTGACAAAGGGTTGTCTATGAATTTCACGGGAATGATCGATTGCGTCGACCGTCGTTAATGTTGCACGTGTCTCGTATAACCGTTCGGTACAGCCGGATACATAATTGTCGATCATTGGGAACGATGCGTGGCAGTCGTTCGAATTCGGAAACCGGCCATGCGATTAAAGTTGAATGAAACTGCTTGAAACTAGGATCGAGGAATCTTGCTGTTGCTTGGAAAAGACAAGGTATGAATAGACCACGTATTTTCCAATGAAAATGAGAGAACATTTTTCACTCAATAGTCAGTACAATAACCAGAACGGCTATTGTCAAATCTATATACGAAATGAACGCGAACAACAAACCGTATCTTGTTTCGCAACACTTACTCTTTAGTAGTACTAATTATGAAATAGCAAATTTTCAAAATCAAACGCGAAGAGTGCTTCGTCATATTTAAAACTTCCGAAAATAATACGCAACGCTATCAATCTGTGCACTCGTGCTTAAAAATGCGCAACACTAATTACGACACGTCCAATGCAACCATGTTGGAGATTGCTGATGAATGACCACCTTTGTACAGCTCTTGTAGCTGCATTAGGTGATCCAGGTGCAGGAACAACCTTCCACAAATGTAGTGGAAGAAGTTGGGCATTTTATAAACGCAACGTTACTTCAAGAAACGCGATCATTCATTATCGCAACACTAACAATTACAGAAAAACTAATTAGAAATCGCGAAGGAACAATATCGCAACACTAGGAATAAAAATAATTGGAAATCGCGATGAAATAATGTCGCAACACTAACTCTAAAACTAAATTCAATGAAAATTATTATGAACAATACAAAAGCTATTATACGAAGAAAAGGCTACTTTGAATATTCTAACATTTTAAAATAAATTAAAAGCAATGATTCTATAACATAATTTAAAACAACAGAGAGCAAGATAAATTTATATGACACTAAGGCAATTATGAAAATTGGGAAAAACAATCGCGGTATCATAATTCGCAACTCTAAAGCAAACACGATTATCATTTCTCTGCAACTCTAATTCAACCGTGGTCAGTCTTTCGCAACACTAGAAAAATCGCGATTAGCCCGAAACGATGATGGAGAAGAAAAAAAAGAATACAACTACAAATACTAAAAGAGCATAGTGACAAAGTAGTAACTAGAATGACCTCCCATGCTATGAAATCATTTAAATGATCCAGAGGATGAGACGTCATTTGTTGTGACCCTCTTCGTGGCAGTTTGCCGGGCCTCTTCTTTCTTCGAGCGCAATGCCCGCTGAAACTTACATTTAGCTCGAGTCTTTCTAATCGCAAACCCAAAAGTAACTTACAAAGGTGAAATAATAATATAAATCGCGAAAGCTGATTACACATGGACGACCATCGATCACAGTAATCGTTGTTCGTTCGCACGTGCGTGCTCGAGCAATACCTACATGAACGTTCGTTTCGGGACCTATTCGCGACCTAACCGCGACCACGACCGCGATACTAAATTCGAAAAATCGAAGAGTAAACCCAGAAACAAGTGGCATGCTCCATTTGTACCAGTTTTACTGTCGATTTTTCAAATTAGATTTCCTGAAACAGGTTGGACACGCGAAAAGGAGAATACGCGACCAGAGACTGTGCCAACCTGCCCGGCCCTACCTACTTACGATTAAACACATTCACACCAGAAAGTATGCTACCTATCCTATCCTAACGGATGCCCTATATTTGAAAAATGGCAAAACAGGCACACCAACACATTCACTCCACGATTCTCACACATACCACTCGGGCGCAGAGAACCTAAGCTAGAGAGGACGTCCCGGGACACCTCCGACACCCGAGCTTAACACACAACTTTCACACTCTAATTTACGTACCATTTTCCTGAAATCGACTGACAATGGCTAGCGACCATCGCGTAAAACGAGGTTTGTTTATATTTGTTTATGTTTATATTTACAACTGTATGTGAGATATTAATGACTGAGAAAAAATATATATAACGTCCATAGAAATTGCAAGTGCAAGTTTATTTGGAATCATTATTATCATTGATAGTATAATTAATAATATATAATTATATAATCACAGTGTATTTAATAGATATTATAATAAATTCATATTTCAACTTATAATGAATGGAACGATAGAAACGACGCAATTCCACATCCTAACCACACACACATGCGGAAAGTACGTCGCGCACGATACACTAACACATTGCCGGTCGCTGAGAAATTTTTTATAAAATTACAAACTATGATCATCGTGCCCAATGTCTTTCACCCATCCAAGTAGCACCTGGGCACGTGAGTGAGATCCTGACAATGAACACGGGAGGGATTAAACCTGAAAATCCTAAACTAAAACAATGATTAGTTTATATCGTTTGTATCTAACGGACTATTTTATCATTTTGTTTCAAATTGTAATGACTCTACTTTTTCAAAAATTATTGAAATTGCAAGAGAATAAAGACAATCAACAAGAACGAAATTTATTAGAAAAGATACTAAATTAGATTATGAAATCGTATAATCAAAATCAAATAATTGACTCTAAATTAGATATTAATAGAAATAACCTCAGGCGACTTCTTTATCAAAGCACATTTTCGAAAATGCGAAAGCAGCGTTCAAACTTGTTGCTTTGATTCAAAAATCTGCCTGTCGCGAAGTATCTTCTTGCACATAAAATTTCATACATTTTTCTGCGGAAAAAATTCTAATCTATTATATTTCAAGTTCTACTGATGTTCATAATTATACAACTCAATTAATTAAATCATTTAATACTGTTATAAAAGGGAAGATGAAATTGCAAATTATTAATTGTTGTAATAATTATTAATTAAAAACAAAAATATATCACCAGTATCAATAAGTAATAACTGCATCTTTCATAGCAACGAAGTCGGAGGGTATCCGTCTTCTCTACTATGAAATGCTCAAATGAAATCGTTTTAATAATAATTACTTATAATTTATCTATTCATATGGATATTTTACTTTTGCAAACATTGATACTGAATATATTTTGATTTTATGAATAATTACTATAACTGTATATATTCAAACTAATTGTTGAAATCGCGATGTGCAAAAAGCCCTATCCTGATCTAATACATGAGAAACATGAAAAAAATGTTACTACTCACGAGTACAAAAAAATACCCGCGGTCACTATGCTCATCAAAAATTCTACGTATACAACCAGTCACCCGTGCCGATTCGGACCTTTCGTCCTACGACATGATTGAGTGCCCGGAGGAACATAAATGCATGCGACTCACGCGACAGATGTGAAGAACGTAAACATCGATGGAGCACTGGAGCAAAGAAAGTTATCGTGGAGACGCTCATCAAGTAGTTATCACTGAGAATCCCATGAGCGCCGTGAAAAACTTCTTAAGAAACATAAAACATTTCGTTTTTAAAGAGACGGTGTTATTTATGAAAATTTCAATTTTAATAGCGATAAAAATTAGGACTAACAATTTAAAGTGTATTTAATTTATAACTTTACATTCGACTTCAATAGAAAGAGAGCTATGGAGAATAGAATTTATATACAACATGCCAAAGTACTTACATTTTTTGAAGCATCATAAGATTGGGAATTGGAGACTGTAGAAGATCTGTAACAAAACATTAAACATTAGAATTTATATTAAAAAGCAATGCAAAATCTTAAGTTGGAGGTAGTGGGAGATTCTTACATTCTGGGTCTTAGAGCCACCGTTGGACTTTTCCCAAAAGGTGCAAAAAAATTGATACTGCGAAGAATCTGTAACAAACATCAAACATTATACTTTGTTGTTAAATTTGAAAAATTGAAGATAAAGCTACTTACGATCTTGATCTCCTGGAGAGGCCTTATCTTCTTGAGCACTGACTCTAATACACCGTAAACGAATATTGAACAAGAAAAAATACAGAAAGAGAAAAATAAAGAACTATCAACGCGCGCATTTAAGTAACATTCGGCGGACTCACTGATTCTAACTTCGCGAATTATAATTTAATAGAATTTAATCTAATTTAATGAGAGCCAGTTTGCTCAGAAAAATACTAAAATACTGCGCAACAAACACTGACTCCACCGACCGCATTGCGCGCGGTCACAAAAATTTTCTGGAAATAAAGTTGGTTAGTAAGAAGAGGGCGAAGGATACGTTTATTTAAAAAATACTGCTATTATTCTAGAACATAATTCTTAAGAAACTTGAATATTAGTTGTAAATCATAAAATTTTCATTTTTGTACTCGAAATAATTACAAAATTACGTATTATGAATTGCATTTCAAATATATATGAATTGTAATGTTACCCAAAATGAATAAAATGGTGCGATATTTCCGTGAAAGTTCATCAAATTGTCCATTAATAATAGTGGCGTTCTATGCTATCTCCGCAATCAAGGAATAACCTGCACAAAGAGAAACCAAAAGTCAGAACAAATAGGTCAAATGAAGGCAAACGTGTAAAAATGAAACGTTAATCAATTTCTATTAAAAAGACGTATAAGATGATCTGCAGGTAATCGAGTAAAATCGGCGATTTAGGAAAAATTGCCACAAAAAATTTCAAATCACTACACGATTTCATTGTCGTAATGCTCAATGAATCGTTAAATACACGCGTATTAATTAAATATTGCTATTAATGAGGTATAAATGGAAGTAAAAGAGTGTCGAAGAAGCGACGCCATCGGAGAGACGCTAACCGATAGGTTAGGAAAGATTACGAAATGCGACGTACATAATACGTGTTGTCATCACGAATTTCGACCGCCAAATGACTCTCCGCGACACGTCTCGGTTCGCAATTAAGAAAAGAGGAGAGGATGGGGCGACTCTGAGCGAAAAGGTTCGAACAGGCTCGAGAATTAATAATAAGAGCTTTACACACACACGCACACACACATAAGCGTTATGTTTGTTTTCAACCTCGAGTTCCGAGCTCCAAGGCTTTCTACGCCTTATTTTATTTTGAAAAAATAAAGTAAGGGGATGGGATGTTACTGAACAAACTAGTTCGAGCAGGATCGAGGATTAACAACAAGAGTCTAACATGCACACGTAAGCGTTGTGTTTATATTTTCAACATCGAGTTTCAAGATTTTCTACATCTTACCTTATTTGAGAAATGAAACATTTTACTACATCACGTAGTAAAATTATTATTTTAGCTACTAAATACGTACATTTTTAATAAATTATTGTTGAATTTAATAATAAAATTGTTAAAAATTGTTAAAAATTACGCAGTATGAAGCTAAAGAATTGACATATAAGTGGAAAATGTTATAATAGAAGTGTGTGTCTAAAAGCATATAATAAAACATACAATATATAATAATACAATCTATATATACAATCTGTAATGAGTCAATTACAAGATTACAATATTTCTACTGGTTAGAATTGAAATTAAATTTTGGTATAAAATTGTAAATAGCTTTTAGCATATTATGTTCTGTTTAAATGATTATATACTATTATTTCTTTAATTGTTGAAAATTATATGTAATAATTAGTACAGCATACACGTGATAGTCTGAAAATAATCTTTTAAATATATCATGAATCTTTCAACAAATTAGTTGACACTCGAAACTTAAACTCGAACAAAATCGTTCTAATTAAATTTTGATAGTAATAGTGATTGAATTAAAAAAATTGAATATCGTTCTAATTAAATTCTGATAGTAATAGTGATTGAATTAAAAAATTTTTAAAATTTTTTAAAAAGTCAATTGAAATTTTAAAAGTCCACCTGTGCGTACTATTTTCATCAGTGTTCATTGATTCGTCTATCCTTTCGTAAAAGTCTACTTTTTAATTGATACATTTTTCCCACTTTTCTCTCAATTGGCAATTTTTTAAATTGGTATATTTTGTAAAAGAATATCTTATTGATAATTCAGAGAAAAGACTGTTTCTTCCTATGTGAAGTGTATTTAGAGCTCAATCATACATAACAGGCATAATTTGGCAACGAAACTAAAATTACTAATCACAACTCCGAGGCTGTTCGAAATACTGACGTTCAAGTTTATCGTAGCCTAATTGCCAGTCTAATTGCTACTAAACTATCCTGGAACTATTATACGCTTGCTGCGTATGTCATACCTGCATTTTATGTATATATATAGTATAACACTATTAATCCTCAGTGAATAGTTTTGCATTCGCACGCACAATCCGATCAGATTCAATTCATTGCCAGTAGCATATTTCCTATTTTACGTACGAGGAAGCAACTTTTTATACCGGATTTCCCCTTTATTGAATATTTCATCTCCCATATTAAATTTTTCTTACATGGAATTTATTAGCTTTCATATTTCATGCTCAAATTTTTCTTTTATTGAATATCTGAACTTTCCAAGGTATTCCGGTATATGACAATTAAAGGAAGAACATTATTTCACGTACTTATCATATTCATTTCATAATCGCGAATAATAAGAAGCAAATTTTTATACTGAATTTTTCTCTAGTGTCAATTTCAAATTATTCAAAATTTCAGGGAGCACATGTTAATTCCATCAACGAAAATCTGTTTTACAACTCTTCCACTTAAATCACCATCGTCCAAAAGTTAAATTAACCAATTCAACGTGGAGCACGCGTCAGTATACATGCACACGTCCATATATTCCTCAAAATTGTCGATATCCAAACAATGTACCTCCATGTACACAGCCTGGAGTCTGCATCTCCAAGTGGAGCAGCCTCGTTCACGCCCTTATCGCTCCGCAGGACGCGAAATCGCACAGAAATGTTTTATCTTGGCCGATTTCTGAACGCGTTACATAAACATAACTGCGGGTCCTCGAATAAATCACTCAACGAGAGCGCTGCCGGTGCTTACGATGACAGGCTTGTTCGCGATATCGCGATCCGAGGCAAAAATAACACGCTTGAAAGAGGAGAAAGAGAGGCAAAAATCCATAAGAACGATGCAGGGATGGAGGGAGGGATGATAGGGCAGTCGAAGAAAATTCCTTCGAGGCGAAAAGCAGCTTTATCTGTCGGTCGTTGAACTTTCGTGTTCGCTTTATTTGCGTTATATGCGAGTGACGCATCGCTCTATAATAATTATTAAATTATACGCAAATAATATTATCTGTCGAATCTCGGAGGTGGATTGGCTCAATTGACGGAGATTGAAAATGAGCGATGGCAGTCAAACATGAAATTCTGCGTACGTTCGCGAATTTCAAATAGACTTGGGGGAAACGTGAATTTTAGATTTCGAACTAAATTTATTAAACTGAACTTGTTTAAACTAGATAGATCTTTAAAGACAGGGACTGAGTGTATAAAATATTACTATTATTAAAAATTTTTATTCTTATCTGTATGTTATTATCATTATATGTGTATGCACTGAACACACGCTGGCTATTATGAAATAATTTTATAATTACAACGATTAAAATTTTTAGTTAATGAGTTAGTGATAAATTCGTAGGCCACTTTTTAAGGTATGTATTGTTTAATTTAAATCTTTCACAGTTCTATTAATGTAGTTTTTCAAAAACCTGTATTGATATTACTAGCCTGTTGTGTCGAAGAGAATTAATTTAATTTGTTAATTAAAATTAGATCACTTTCTCCTTACATTTGTTTAGGAGAATCAGTGAACTCTTACTATATAAATTCCAATTATTAGTATATAATTGTGCAGTTCGCAACAATAATGTTTTTCTTCAATTGAGAACTTCTTCTATTCAGCTGGATAAAAGATCTTCGATTGGATATATATATATATATATATATATAGAACCTCCGATAAATTTTCCTTGACAAAAGAAACTCGCTCGACGTTGATCCCTATTTTTAAAAGGAACTCGGTTCTCCGGATCGTTGATGAAACCGGTTTTCAACGATTTTCAACGGAATTTTAATAAGTCGGAATTTTAACGCGACTCAAATATCGGAAAATACAGTAGCGATCAGAAGAGTGTTTTTATTAACAGAGCATTTCACGCGAATTTATTTGGACCTGGCGTGAATGGAACGTTGCAGCGAACATTCCATTCTGACGCAATAAAGCGCGCCAATCTCCTATCGGATAACGCTTTATTGATGATTTTTCTTTGAGTTCCTTTTTTTTTTCTTTTTGTTTTTCATCCACGAATATAATAAATTGAAAATATAATGAAGAATTAATATATCGATAATTCAACGCGCGATGTTTGTAGATATTTCTTTATGACTGTATCGTGTAAGTCATTCGATATGTTTCAAAATCATATTAAAATTTGATACAGATACTTGGCTCATTTGATTTAGCAATTCAACAGTTTTTATTATTCGTAATATATTAATTAATAATTAATAATCCTCGATATTTGGTGGATTATATCTTGAACACATGTTACACAAGATGTTTAAACCTCATTAATACAAAAATACCAGATAACTTATTTATAATAATTATTCTGAATTCTTAGTCGGAGTAAAAACAAACAACAAACACCAAACTGAAGTAAATTAATAATTTTTCTTTCTTGTAAGGTAAATGAAATTTTGACTATAAACGATGGAATATTATTATTCCGTCTTTTAAGATGTTCTCCCAAAAATAATTTGCGTAGATACCTATGGCCTCTACTTGTTATAATAAAATTTCAAAATATTCACCACCAAATCTTATTTTTCAAATTATTCTCCCGAGAATACAAACTTGCATAAATATCCACGCTCTGCTCATTACAATGCAAAAAAAAAAAAATTTACAATCCATACAATGTTAGTTTCTCAAGTCCCCAGAGTAAGGTGAACGAAATATGATTTCGCAGGACATAGAGACGTTCGATCTGGAGGATTTCAAGTACAACAGCGTGAACATGACTGCGTTCCGTCTGGTGGACCTGGAGGAACCGAAGGTGGCCGAAGTTCTACGGCAGATGGAACGTTTCCAGCCGATTGGCCACGCGATTCTCAACAAAACCGGAGTTATCCAGGTTGGTGGAAAGTTCAAGTGACCCCGTGGTATGCTCGGCCACCGGAAGTCGCTAGCTAACACTCTGAAACTCGTCTTTTCCACTCTCTCTAGTTGCTCAGGCTTGCCCGTCGAAACGGAAAACGATTCCTCCGCGTTCCCTCGTCGCAAGCACGCGAACATGCGAACACGCGAAGTTTGAAGAAAGAACACACAACGTTCGAGGTCGGTGCATTCTTTCACGATGGCGTTGGCCTAACCTGCGGGTTTGCGTCGGGAAATATCGCGCATGGCTGGGCAAAAGTCGATGCCCACAGGGCGAGGGCGGTTTCGAGCTGAAAATAATTCGAATAGAAGTGGACCGAGTAAATACATCGTAAGAATAGAGTAGCGTGGCTAAGAATTTTCAGCTAAGGGTTTCATTTAACTTGGCAATTAAGAGATATTAAAAAAGGAATCGCGACCCACTTCCGGTGTATAAAGAACGAAGGCGTTTAAATTAAAATATTAAAACCGAAACGCGTGAAAAAACTTGTTGATATTCTGTTTTGATCTCGAGTTTGAAACACATGTTTCGATGGTAATTAATTTTTCGGGAAAACTCGGAAGCGTCGTTATGAATGATTCGTAAGGAATATTGAGTGGATAATTTACACGAGATCGTTCGTCCGAAAATACAAAAAATAAAATGATTTTAACAGTTCAGTGTAATCATCAATTATTATACAAAATATAATATTCCATCGTTGTATAATGGGAATTTAATACTTAGAATATGAGAGAAAATTTTGTTCAAAATTGATACGACAAGTAATTTGCAAAAATACAAATCTTGGAACAGAATATATAATATCCCGTCCTTTCGCAATACAAATTTTTCTCATAAAAAAGATATAACGTTAATAAAGATAATGAAGAAAACACTTTGTTTGATATAACAATTATAAAACTCCGTCAGATTTCGAAAGCTATATAACATATTTTAATACAACAATGCGAATAAATTGTAGAAATTGTTAAACTGTAACGTTAAAGTTCGAAATTTCAAAAAATAAACTTTCCCAAAAATTCCAACAATGAAATGCCTAAAAATCGCTGTATTCTTTCTAAAGCATTCTCTGTAAAGCAATCAACAATAAATAAAATACAATATTCCATTTTTATCGCAATGAAAATTTTCATTTTCACAAAATGTAACTCTAAGTATGAAACTTCAAAAAAAGTAAACATCTAAACGCCAAGAAAAATTAACTGTCAATGAACGAAATACATCCGAAATACTCGTTTGCCGTGAGAATTTCTCAAAGAGAAGTTTCCCTTTCGAAACGCGCTTCGTTCGAACTCGATACGACCATTAGTTCTCAAGATATAAACGCGTTTAAAGGAACCGCGGTGCGACTGGACGAGATTCTGAATGGGAGTCCTGCAGGAAATTGTAGGAAAGTGACGTGACCCACTTTCGATTCCTGGATCTGCGTACGCAGCGCGTAGTAGCAACGGTGGTGGTAGTAAAAATCACACCGATTCAGTGTCCAGCACTGACCGGCGCGCACGTGTCGCACTTGGGTTAGGTCAGCGCTGGCGCCTGAGCAAAAAGGAGGCATCAAAAACTATGGTCCGATTCGAACGACGATATCTCCAAAACGAAATGCCCGATTTGAACAAAACGAAAACTGTTTTAAAAAGGAAGATTTCTGTCTTCTATTGGCATCGATTTTAACGGCCGCCGAGCATTTTTAAATAAATTATACGACGGAGAAGAAAGAGTACACGACTGACGCGGTTCTTAATGGTTTTCGATTATTGTCAACCGCGGATGAAACGCCGTGTTGCAGGTTAATGAAACGCTTAGGGGAGGAAATACAGACGCGCGGGTAAAATCGAGGCGATTTCACGCCCGGTGAAATTCAGCGGAATTATTGAAATCACGCTCGGCAGAAAACCGAAAAGGTACGTTTGCATTAAAAGTTCGGCGTGATAACGCTCGTACGATCTTGAAATTAATACGGGCAAATCTGTTTAATTAGTTTGATATTTATGGAAATCGATCCAGGTTTGCAGGTGCGCGCTTTGCTGGCTCGCCGCGCCGGCGCGGCGTTTCGCTATAATTTACGTCTTTATTAGTTTTGGTTGTTCATATATAATGTTCACCTACGTATTCTGTGTACGGTATTTCGAGCACGTTCTCTTCTCATTCAGTGGAAATCGAAACGGAATGTAAACCCGTGTATACTCGACATTTTGGCGTCCGAAGTTGGACGATGAAATGAGATTTTTTTCTGTGAGATGAAATTACATGAAAAAGAATCTTTATGTGAAAAAAAAAGAGTTTTCTTCGTTCAAGATTTCGTTTCTGAGAGAATCGAGTTCGAAGATTTGTCAAGTACTACTTAACTCTCTAACCAGCATTGAACACTATTAAATTACTTAATTTCTAAATTTTTAATTTGGTCCCGTTTCGTTAGTCTCCGTCAGAGAAACTATAAGCTATAAAGCAAAATTAAGGAATAAATTATAAAATTTATTACCTACTATTTTACCTTAATTAAATTTTTAAACTTTAAACTAACCTTACTTAATATTTTGAATGTATTAAAATTAAAAATTTTAGTAATTTGATATAAATTAAATTACTGGAACGATACTATCGGAGTATAATACACCGTTATTGTTTCTTTTCGATTTATTGTACAGCGATTTGAGAAATCGCTACCGTTTCCGAGATTGCACTGCAATTGTATAATAAAACAATAAAGAGCATTAAACTGGCAAGAACGACGAAGGAGAAGAGCGACAGTCGATTACCGGCTACTTTGTCAGCATTTCAGTAATTAAGCGAGACTCGTGGCGGAAGTTGCAACGGAAATTGAGACCGCTCGACTGAGCGTGCTTGAAACGCGTTCCAGTTTCTTTTTAAGAGTTTTAACAATCACCGACGTACCTTTTCTCTCTCTCACTCTTTCTCTCTCTTTCTTTCTTTACTAACGTTTCTCAGACACGAAAAGTCTCTAGGTGTGATCGTTACCCAATTTTGCGAAAAACAATTCCAGATCCAAAGTACAGAAATTCAGAAATTATTTAGCTAGAACGGGACTTTTTAATATCTGTTATTTCGCGTTTGGCGCAACAGTGTACAGTTTCACTCGCAAGCCATCGCATATTTGCACATTCAAAAGGAAATAATCGTCGTAACAACGTTAATTCAATTCTCTTGTTGTTTAATTTTATTGTATTTGTTCGAAACACTCGAACTTCAAGATACGCCTGAGAGGACACGGTCAAACAGAAAGTTTTGTGACACAAATACATCGTAATACAACACGTCACGATTCCATCTCGTAGATTCGATAAATTTCGAACAACAGACCGTAGAACAATTCAGAAACATCGGACAAACTCTCTCTCTCTCTCTGAAATTCTGCGGTTGCTTTTGACGTTTATCTTCTATCGCTTAATCTTCTTCGACCGCGAATTGACAATGGATTTACTCTGTTGGGTGAAACCCGCCGAGAAACTCGATTTTTTACACTTGTCCAGCGAACTTTCTCGCCAATGGACAAAATGGACAAAGCCAAGGTAAACTAGGCCAGGAAAATCAGCGATAGAAACGAGACGCACGCAGGCAACTTTCTCAGACGAGGGGAAACGTATGTTTCAGGCAGAACCAGCTTTGGTGTACGACAGCGTGCAGGTTTTCGCGCACGGTTTGGCGGCGTTGGATCGCAGCCACGACCTCAGGCCTGCCAATTTATCGTGCGAGAAAGAAGAGCCCTGGGACGACGGTCTCTCCCTTTACAACTACATTAACGCCGTACGTACGTTCTATGATTTTAAATTATCGAGCCTGCTCGCTCGCTGCCGCTTGCTACATTACGCGAAAATGTATCGCTAAGACCCGAATTTTACATTCGTAACAGAACTTGTCAATGCTTGTTAAAGTAGCTTGTGTTGAAAATGGTGATATTGTTGAAAATTAATTACGAATTTTCGAGAATTTTAATAGTATAAATTTCTAGAAATATGACGTTAAGAATTCGGTTAACAATCCAACGAAAAACCAAACGGTAACATCAGTGAGGGAAATAATTCTACGACAATACCGATTGAAAGAATCTTCCCGACTGGAAAAACGAAGTTCCAATCAATTCTCCGACGACGTAATAATCTCTTCGATTTGTGCAAAGAACGTAAGAGTCATTTGGAAGGTTACTTGTCCCGATAGCTCGAAGCGTTCTCACGCGGCTAATTAAAAGAAAACACCGGTCACCGGTTACATTCTCAGATTATTATTCACCAAACTCTCATCTCGATACCACGAGTTGTACCGTGCTTAATCTCGTTTCAATTAACAAATTCAATTAACAGATTGAAAAGCGCGTTTCAACGATTCCCCCCTCGTCGACGAATTTCGTCGATGGAGATGTTTCTTGGTTTTTCATCGAGGCGAGGCTGAAGCGAAGTTGAAATTAAAAGCAGAAACGAATGGAGAGGCTGAAAGTTTCTATCAATTCACGGTGTTTCATGCTCGTTCAATATTACTCTTACTCGAGCTCGTGGTATCGGATTGTTAATTGATTTTAAACGCAGATTTGACTAATGAAATCTACACGAACACTACCAGCCAAAAGTTTGAGTACAGATTCGGTAGGTAAAATACATAGATCTTTCAATAGTTCATTGGCTTAAAGTGTCATACTGTGTGCAGAGAGTAGCCAAAAAGTATACAGAAAGTAGCATACAGTGACAATTAATGTTAAGTATAAAATACAATTAAGTATAAAATACAAACATCGTATGGAGTGTACTTAAACTGTTAGCTCGTATTGTATGTACATACTATGTATTAATCTGTTAATTCTTCATTATGAATTTTGACACAATTATACGTTACTCTCATTAAATTCATTTTATAAATTTGAAAAAATATCTCAGGTTTCAATTTCCACAGCTTTATTTCTATTAAGATATCGGAAATTATAAATTATTAATTTTTAGAATTTGAATTGGAATTTACTAGAAATTTTTATTGCAATTTAGAATTTTGGAATTGGAATTTACTAGAAATTTTTATTGCAATTTAATTTCTATTGGTTTCCTAAACAGAAACTAGATGAAGATACATTGAAAATTATTCTCTTTCGTAATAGTATTACTTCATTATTGTCATTGTTTAAATCATTATTGTCATTTACATCATCATTATCATTACATTATTCTATTATCCTGCATACATCAAACCAAATATCAATACAACTTCGCTTACAAGAGCTAAAGATATTCTACATTTTGTGTATTAAATATAAATGCAATTTTGGCAACGCGAGTAGCAAATACACCGAGAGTCCCAATACAATTTGTAACTATATATACATATAATATCGTCTATCACTTTAGCATTATCATTATTCATGATTATATTATTCCATCATTGTTACCCTAATCAAATATTTTGACAGTACAAAATTGACCGATAGAATATTAAATCTCAACTTGTTGATCCATTAATTCGAGTGGGAACTAATTAATTCGGGTCACTTTGGCTTCTAACCCCATAGGCATTTGGATTCGAGAAAACAAATGTAAAACTCAGAAAATCGTATTTTGCGACACTTTTCAGTCGTCAATCGATACAAATCCAAATATCTGAGCTCTTTCATTTTTGCAACGCTGTGCATCCTGCCGATACGACTTCGTTTTGAGCAACGAAACTGTATCCCTTTCCAATTCGGTGCAGAAGCTTCTAAAAGCTTTTAGATCTTTCCCAGAGGATCTCTCACTGCTCAGTTGAAAAACTGCGATCCTCTCTGCCCCTGGTCGGGGTAAAAATTTTCGCGGAGGCGCGCATATCAACCGAATCGCGTGTTCGCGGAGTGGAAAGTAAACATGGTAAACATGGCGTCCAGACGAAAATTGGCAAACAAACGAGACGAGCATAATCCACGGTTTCTTTGTAACGCTTGACACTCGAGTGCGCGAATGAGGGGACGATATTTATTCCTCGATCACGCTGCGTGCTTTTTGCCACGCAGTGGAAGGATCATTTTTCTCCCCACAGAAGGCGCTAAAGAGAGTTTCCAAATTTCTTTGCTTTCTCAGACGTGGCAGGCGTAACCCAGAACTCGTTTCTTGTTTATACATCCACGATGCAATTAAGGAGAATGGAACTGTTAACCGGGGGACCAGACCGAGCCTCGGCTTTTGTCCCTGTATTCTAAGCGCATCGTAAATCATTCCGCAGTGTTCCGTCGGTTCTGAAAAATATCGCGGTCGAATATGTCGACGTTGAAGAAGTTTGCAGTCTGCGTTTGCAGTGGATAACGAATAACGCATTCGAAAGGCCAAATTTTGAAGATAATGCATGGACCAAATGACAGCGTGGATACAAGAAATTCGTGAGGACGAGAACTGTCGAGAATGTCAAAATTGTGCGGATATTTATGCTAGAGTATGAACAAACTGAGAAGAACAATTCGGGGAATGCGCTAGTAGATCAAACTGTATGATTTCACACGAAATTTAGCAGTGTCAAGGATGTACTACGGCTTATTAAAATATTCTAACACTTTGCATGAAAAGTTTTTATGTATATGCGTATGTATATTGTATGAGAAATTTTCAAATTTTGTCAGAACCGAAGTGAAAAGTGTCTATTATAATAATTATATCGGTAAAATGTGAAATGTATGTAGAAATTGCAATATAAATACACATTACACTATTTAATACTTGTTATATGCTCAAGATATTCGTTCTCGATACTCTATATTAATTTTCTTACGTCATTTTCTTCTATTCGTTTTTATTTTTCGTCACTTTTTTTTTTATTCGCATTCTTAGATTAATGAAAGCGGTCGTAATACTACGTGGTAATAATATTCCAAAATGTTCAAAATATAATACGCGAAAGATTTTCGTGAGCCACTGTACCTCTCCTAAATCATATCTGATACCGTGACGTGTCAAATTAGCAATTTACGTTCGTTCAAAGCATGGGTATCCCAGTTTCTTTGAGATTACCAGCAAAATTACGAGCCTGCCTATCTCGCGAGGTATCCATAAGCGAAGTTAAACGACCTACCGACGATATAAACCCCTCATTAATTAACCTAAATTTCGAATTCGAAGCTTGCTAATGACGAATTCGCGCGTTCGTTTCCACGAGATGAAACGAGGCAATTCGCGGTGCGAACGTTTATGAACTACCAACTTCCATCGTGAAACCGAGGTAGGTGCCGGTGAAAAAAAAAAAAAAAAAAAAAAAAAAAAAAAAAAAAAAAAAAAAGAAAAAAAAGAAATGAAAGAATCAGGTGGTAAATTTAACGGCTTCGAGCGATTGCTCCGTAAATTACGAATAACCGAGAGCACGAAGCGAAGTTACGTAACGCGCTTTGTCCATCGAGTCGAGTGCTCGTTAAAGGAGCTTCACTCGTAAAGTACAGCGTGATATACGGCGTCAGCCTATCGTTGAAATTTATGCGGGTATGTACTCGATAACTTCGGTGTCTCACCAACGTTTGACAACCGATGCTCCGACTTTCGCCGTGATATACGCCGGAACGGCAATAACGTGGAATCTGGCCGGAAGAAAATTATTACAGCCCAGAGGATTCTTTCTACCGCGTACCAACCGTTTTCGGATACGTTGCAATGTACACGGAGATAGTGACAAAATGTTTCGAGAAGTTTACGAGAGGTTACACTGTCGTACGCTATTGTTTCTGTTTTTCGTACGACGAAGGGAGGACTGTCATTTTCAGCTTGATCTTTCTTACGTTCTTGCGTGTTCTCTTTATTTATTTTTGACTGTGTGGCAATTTTTATTTTAATTGTTTTCTGTAATAAATTCAGTTTCTACATCAACGTTCCAATATGTATAAAGTTTAATCGAGGTCAAATTTCAATTAATCTGTAGAAAATTTGACGTAGTGTTCTGGATTTCACACAGTTCTTACATCTTAGGAATTTGAAACTTTCTCCGCTACAAATTACTACGTACAGTTTCGTATTTTCTTTTTAATCTGTTTCGAACAACGTAGAGATAGAAAAGAAAAATCAACAAAATACAAAGTAACATCAAATATCGAGGCGAACAGTTTCAAAAATTTTATAAAACTTTCATTGCTAATATATTCTACGAACAAGCTACAGTAATTTAAAAATTCATAACAGTTCGTGAGGGAGAGAAATCGTCCTATAAAAATTTATTCCCTGTTTAACAACGACACGATAGTGAAAAGCGAAAGATTATAGAAATTTGTACACGAGAAAATCTAATCCGTTCCGATGAAATCCACGCGTCGAACGCGGTGTGAGAATATTCGCGGTGAAATATTTGATATGTAAACGCGTGTATATGAATAGTGCCTCGCTCGATCCGGATCGGGAACGATAAAGTATTTGAAATACGGATAATACCGATGGCCGTGTTTCTAATACATCGGATAGAATGCTATCGTGATGTTATCGAGAGTGATATGCACGCGTATGTACGTGTAACTTCGAATGAAAACGGGTTCATCAAATTTACAGTGAGGCTGATCGTTCAAATCGTTCCGCGACAGTTAAATTAATAATAGAGGGGACAGTTGACGCTGTGCAACTAGAATTTCGGTTAATTATGAATTTTCGGATGGCGATTGCTGTAGTAACATGAAGGTACAGTGACAAGAGATTGAAATAAAAGTTTGGAAGAATTTAAAGGAATTGAAAAGAATTCGAACACATAGAAGCTTTTTATGAATATATATCTACGTGTTGTGTATCTACCGATATAATCGTAATAAGTCGTCTCTCGCTACATCATTAACAAAATATCAAAATGTTTTGTATATGTAACATACACGCAAATGTGCAATAAAAGTGAAGAGGCACACAGCTATCTCTCGCGTCACGTAGGAAATAGCAAAGTTGCTTAGACGCAACAGGGAATGGACGTTTAATGCAAATACCGTGTCACTGTGGAAAAGCCACAAGATGCTCGGTCACATTTTACACAGGGACGAAAGCGGAAAGGGAAGAAGAAAAAAAAGAAAGGAAAAGAAGAAACGATGCAGCAAATCCGAGATATACAAGGAAAGGAAATTGTGGATATCTCGACAAATGGCTGCGAGTATTCCTGCAGCTGGAGGCAGTCAGATTGGTAGGCGTCCAATGATAAGCCGCAAACGTGCACGGGGAAGCGAAGCAGCGTTGACACATGAATAATTGAACAGCGTATTTAGCAAATAGCTACGGAGAATGGACCGTCCCTGTCCTCCCGTGTCTTCTGTCCATCTTTCTCTCGTAGCCACCCCCGAGGGTTCCTCTCTTAAGCTACGTACACACTTTTCAGTCAAAAAATATTATATTTTGAATATTTTATATACTTCTCCGTATTTTCCTGCATTTTCTTTAGACACTGTGATAAAAGTTCTGTGGATGGAACGCTCATTAATTTCCCTTGATTGATCTTTCTTCTCTCATTTCCTCCGTTCCTTTGATCAACTTCCTTTCAACAAACGTACGAGCGAGCTTACATCCCCGATCAAACATGACCCTCTTCTTCGATCATTTCTTTTTACAGCCCTACCCTCTGACACATCTATTCACGGTCCATTTCGCGCGATTCATTCGAACAATTCTATTTTCCGGTTGCATCCTTTCGGCGTTCAAGTTCTGCACGAGCTGTCTTCTCGCCATGACACGACTAACACGTGTTAGACCTCGTAAGGATCTCAGCTCACGTCCGCGTGGACAACGCTCGTGGCCAGGTTTATTAAGTGAATATTGCCTCCAAGTTTCCGACAAGTTCGACCGGTACAACCGGTACGAGAGACTCGCGAACTTCTGCTGGAAACTCGTGGCTTAGTTTCGAATTAGACCATTCTGCTTTCGCTGATTGAGAACAACCTGATCAACGTTTCGGCGGGGAAATGATTCCTAGATGTTTACTGTCGCAGTTCGTTTCAATTCTGTTGGAACATTTATTGTTATATTAAATGAAATCGTGAACTTGTTCAGTGACAAATGTTGTTGTATCTTTTGAACAGATTTTCATTGATCTGTCATATTCTCTTGGTAGGAAAACTAAATTTCATAATATAAATAATATACTAAATAACAGATATCGTGTTAATATTAACTTTTCACTATCATTGACAACCATAACAATTTAGAATTAAATTACTCTGAAATTTTCAATTTAATCTAATTTCATTACAGATCTTCATCACGAAGAATGTAAAATAGAAAATAAAATTGCACGAATTTTATTAATCTAATAATTATTATTATCTAATATTATCTAATATTAATTCGATTCGATTAAATATTACTATCTAATATTATCTAATATTATTAACGACATAAGTTACCGTAGACATCTATAATTTAATATACGATTTAAGAAAATAATACAGAATGACAAGAACCATGAATAAATGTAAAGCCTACTTTAAAATACATTGCTGTCACTAATATAGTTGAAAACAATGATTAAAAGACGAAGGTATTTATTTTATATACCGATCCATCCATCACGTTCCACTTATTTCATTAATTTCCATAGATATTTTCTTTTTCTCCACTTATTTTAATTCTCTTTCTACATCACGGTTGGCACTTTCATAATAAACCAATAACAGACAAATATTGAAATATATCTTTGCCATTTATTTTCCCTTTAAATCTAAAAAAATACTTTTCCCTTTAAATCTACGGGAGTTCGTAGCATTCAAGCGACCGTCAAATCACATTTTTCGCTCTTGTCTCCGTCAAACATCTCCAAGATGGTTTACCATTGTCGTCGATCGATTATTCAATCAGAGAACTGCAACGAGCAGAACAATGCGGTTGTTTCAATGGACCTCGGTAATAACGGAGAATTAACCGCGTTTGCTTAGGCAATTCAATCGCGAAGAATATGCTAATCAAACTGCGAAAGCGGATCGCGCGTGATCAATGGAGAATTGATTGAAAAGAACGCGAAGAACTGTGGCCGTGTCACACTTCGTTCGACCTTCTTTTCAACGAAACCGATTCGTTTAACTTTGCAAATTTGCAAAAACGAAGCTCTCGAATGCGAGGCTCTGGAGCAACGTGAGTTATAAACGATTCACTGGAAAAGGGGGATTCGCGTGGCACACGTGACACGTGATTCATCGATGGAGTCGCCGAGCGAGTATCGATTAATGAACTGCGCCACGCATATTCGGCGTAAATGAAACAGTTTCCTTGATAAATGAACGGGAAATAACTGGCGTTTCGCGCAACGAGCCTCGCTTCCGAATTCCCTATAAGGTAGATAGGTTGATTGTTCCCATAAATACTGTTCGATAAATTTATGACCTTAAAAAACAAGAAGACCGCGTGTCACGAAAAAATTTGCGCTTACGCGTTAAACGACTTGTAGAGAATAAAAGTTTTATATTTGCGACGAAAGAAGTTTATAAACTCAAAAGAATAATTTAACCGAAATTCAATAAGAAGGATTAGGAATGAAAGCACGTAACGTGCTACGTTTTCCATACCGTAGAATAATGTTAATTATGTCGTTTAAACTGACGTTTCCGACTTTTGATCCAATATCCTTGGATATCTGACTACTCGAATTACTCGTTAATCCACGATATCTGTATCAGAATCCGGATCTGTGTATTTGGATATCTGTACTTAAATCCGAGTATCTGATTTCGGATGTTCCATCATGAAGACTAGCGTGAATTTCAATTGAGAAGAACAAGTTGAAGTAAAATAACAAGTAAAATAGAATTATGTCAGAATAGACTTATCATGTATTTTATCTTTAACGATAGATTTATATTTGATGTACGAAGTATATTTGTCTTTTGTATTACCCTCATGTACTATCATACATTTACTATCTCGATAGCAAAACAATAGAGACACAATCATGTTCTGGTTAATGAAACAGCTTTCGCTTTGGGTACAAAATTTATACCGATTACACTGAAAAACTGAATATATTGAATTAAAAATGATGTTATTTCAGTGGAAGGAAGTGAATTTTGTATGAACGTACGCAAATAGTATGAAATGTGCTGCATTTCGATACAGAATTTGAATAATTGAAGAGCATTCGGATAATGGGTGTTTAACCTTAAATCACGAGAATATTTGAATAACCAAATCTAAATCAAACACGTACGCCCATACACTACTCTGACACTCGAATCTAAATTAAACATGCATTCGGATATTGTGGTAGTTACACTCACTCGGACATTCGTACGAGCAATAGTAAGTGCCGTAATCAAAGCTGGAAACAACTTTTGAAATCAACCGGACCAGGAAGGAGATCGGAAATATTTCGTATTTCGAAATCGGGCAGAGTGATTATCGTTCGATCTGAAATGCAGGAGTTTCCCAAGCGGAACGCGTGAAAAACAGAAAATCGAAACGTGACAGAAAATCGAATTTGACGGGCAAATCGGTCTGGCCGGGAGCTTCCCGTCATCTACGTCTCTGAAATTGAAATGCAAAACGATGGCTATCTTTTTTTTTTTTGGAAATGAACGACAGAGTGAACAACCCCTTCTATCGATCTATATCTTCCCAGCGGCATAGAAATCGCACTGACAGATGTCACTGGAAGAAAACCGGAAACGTCACGTGAGAAATCGGTTCCAACGGGGGTTGGATCGAGAGAACGTGCGTCCACAAAATTTGCAAAACTGCACGATATAACAGTATTCTATAACGAAGCAATCGAGTCGAATTGAATAAATTTCGTTTTTATGTATTATTAAGCCATTGTTCGTTTAATTAATAAAATAATAAACTAAATAATTTATAAATGTGTAACGTGTAATATTTTAATACTTGACACAGAACTCGCAATTAAATTTCGTTCAACAGTTTCAATTTTATTAAAAACATACATAAAACGTTTAAAATGACCAGTAGTTTGAATTCAATGGCCACTGCTTGTGTCATAGTTGAAAATCACGCGATAGAAATCTGCTGACTTCCTTCTCAATCATTTCTCGCTAATAAATTCACGATTTCATTTTGAGCTCGAATTCATTTAATATGTTGACGTTTGTTGATATATCGACTTTTGTTGAAATAAACGAAGTATCCATATATAATGAAGTTCTACAATTCCCTTGTTCCTTTCTTCGGCAGATCTTTCAAAAGAGAAGGAATAAAATTTGTATATCATTCCCAGTGATACGGTAGCGATTTCAAGAAATGCGGTAACGTTTTTCGAAACATGTCACCCGTTTAAACATTTCATCGTTCGCCATTTCTACGCCTTTCAGAGCTTCGAATGTTATCGATTTTTTTTAATACAATCCAGTACGTTCCACTGGCTTCCATCTAGCCAGTTACGTTCTATTTTTGTGAACGAGCGATCAAACAATATTCAACCGGCGTTACGATTCTTTTTCATTGGTTAAACAAATTCCAATCGGACGATATTACACGAAACGAATGATCGTCCTGGGATATGAGATATTCGGAATACCTCGAAAACAAGTGCAAAACATTTTTCTCTGCTGAATAAACAAACTGGCATTCCACCACGTTACAGTGAAAAACTACACATTTCATCGTCGACGTGTACGCCAGAAAAAAAAGAAAAACAGCGATCAGGTTAAGTCAAGCGCAGCTTTCGCTGCCAGTATCAGCCTCAAAGGACTTTCGAAAGCGTAAATTTCTACGCCTGGTGTATCAATTTGTTAGCCTCTAAGGTATTTAAGAAGTGCGGCAGCACTGTGTCGAGGAATAAACTGCTTGGTTTTATTTAAGAAATACATTGCAATCACAATACAAATAATATATTCCTGTTACCAGATGCCAATTGAGACTAGAACTACCAAAGTGACCAAACTTATTTATATATTTCTCGTCAGAAATTTTATAGATTTACAGTGCACTTTTAGAGATTTAAATGATTTTTCAGAAAATATATAAATAGAAGTTTGTGCAAGTTATTGTTTCTATCGAGATCAAATTCATCTGGTCTCGTATCACTCTGAGCATCCTAGCACCAGACACACGGTTAATCTTCCCCTTACTTCGTATTCGACGCTTTTTAAACCGAGAGTCGAACAACAAAAAGAATTGAAGCAACTTACTTCAAACATCGGATTTTGGCTGTCGGTTACGGTGGTCGAGCTTCGAAAAGAGAACCCGCGCGGAGATTTTGAGAACAGCGCAAATATTTGCGCGCCGAGTGTAAATGGATAGACACGGACGTCGGTGGTCAGACGCCGTGGTCTAGTGGCCGAAAAATTTTTCAAATTGATGCTTTCAGACACGGTGCGAACGAGCGGTTTCCCGAGCAGACTGGCACATTGATTTTTTAAGAGGAGCAATTCGCGCGCGACGTGACTTCCACCGGTGAATTTGTGAGCATCAGAACGGACGCGAGTCGAAGAGTGAAGAAGAATGTTCATTCTTCGTGATTTTTCAACTTATCACACGTTTCGTTTGCAACAAATGGAACTATCGGAATTATCAAATTACTGTAATCATTTAGAATTGTTTTGCAAGATAATATTTATTCTTTGCAAGACGTATTACTGACATATACATAAAGAATATACAAAAAATTATACAAAGAAACCGAACAGTTTATTAATTATTCATTTTCTGAATGCCTGATTAAGATACAATCTTAAAACTTGATATATTCTCTTTTTCGTATTTGTGATATTTCTTGTTTTTCCACTTTAGTCTTCAGTTTGCAGTAATTTAGATGCGAAGCTGAATGCAAAACTCGGTTGGAAGTTTCTCGTATGATTCGTAAGAAAAAGATTGAACGCGTGTAATTGAAATTTGTAAATTCGCTCGTCTGTACTTATGCATCGACCAAAGAAAGAAAAAAAAAAAGGAAAAAAACAAAAAAAACATAGTGTTATCTCACCAATATTCCTTCCACGCAGTCGAGTTTTCCTCAAGCAAGCGAAGAAGTGTTTACCCGTAGCCTCGGCTAGATCGCGAGAAGCTCGAGAGAAATTCACAGGGTTGTTATTTCGTTTACGCGTTCTCGCTGCTGTCTACCCTGTGAAGCGTTGCCTAAACGAAGATAAAAGAACGGACCTATACCTCTGGAATAAAGCATAGTGATCCAGAAGGTTCGCAACTGAATTTACGAGTGCCGCGATGAAAATATAATTCACCCTTGCCCTGGTGAAATTTATCTCTGGCTAGAGAATTAAAGATACAAACGGCCGTGATTAAATGGCCGGATGTTTATGCATATAAACGGTGAAAAATTCACCAAATGAGTATCAAGAGTGCGTGGACAAAACGTCCGAAGCAAAGTGCTCGTTAGAGTATTTACAGGGGTGAAATAAAATTGAGATATGAATTTGCATAAATACTTGCGGCATGGACATAATTGATCACAATTCATTTGCATGCGGATGTTTGTCCATTTGTAGAAAATTTAAGAGTGCAAAATTGCGCAAAAATATGTAAAACATCTAAATTTTCTAACAGAATTTAATAACTGAAACCATTTTAAATTTTTAAATTAAATTTTTAATTCTTTGCAGTCAAATCTATTGTTTTGTTTGTGAGATAAGTGATGATGTTGTAAAGCTCGATTTGCTTTCCTTTCTGTTGCAAAATAATTAACGATAATATTTTTTAGTAACAGAAATTTGCATATTATTACATTCCGTGTATTTTCCTTCCATTATATAATTTTTCGAAATTTCATGTTAAGCAAAAAGAAAACAAAAATCTGTAAGTAAACGTAGACAATAGTGAACACGAATTTTATACACATATCTCTAAAGACTATAAAAACATTGAAAGCTCGGCAACGGTTTATTATCTATGATAATATTTGTCCGCAGAAACTGGATCCGCGCATCAAACATTGTTTCCACAGATAACGTACTATGAAATACAACATTATAATTAGGTAACATAAAATTATTCTTTGTACGAATAGAAAACATTTCAAAAAAGAATCGTAAGTCTCATAGAAATCTAGAGCAATAATTTGCATAAAAATCCGCAGTTCATTGATCACGTACAAATAATATTCGCGAAAACAAAAAAATTGTGATGAGAAGTATAAATTTTCTAAACCTTCCTCTTGCAAACAACGTCGAGTCCCTCGCGTTTCACGCGTACAGTAAAGCCCATCTATATTTTCATCGCAAAACGTTTGCGTCGAAAAACATGACACGAGATTTATTTATTCAAGTCGCTATTACAAGCTGGATGCATTCGACGAGGGATGCAAAACGAATAAAACAGCCGGAAGATCGGCATGTTCCTGTTTTTGGGACAGCTGGCACGTGAAAACGGGTTCGCGATTTTACACATGCGCGGACGTAGGTGCAAAGGCAATTAACAGACGAATCTGTCGGATGAGTAGCGGCGCGTAGATCCGCGACACACACACGCTGTTTGTTGTACCGGTCACTTCCGGTCGGTGTACCTTCCAAAACGACGAATAGGCGCCGTCACATTATGCGAAAGATTTAGCACATTCCCGATTCGTGTAATTAGATCTCAACGTTAATAGAAATCTATATAAAATCAAAAATTTGGAGATTATGTTAGGTATAGGTGAGGTGCAGTGTTGGTTGAATTTAGGACAGCCTAGCAATTAGGGTTTCACACTAATCAGAAAAGTAATAATAGTAATTTATAAAAGGACGAATTAAAATTATACTGTACGGGTCAAGGTTTTAAAAAGACAAAAAAGCGTGTTGTGTGTACTTAGAACAGTCCATCTTTGTAATTATAATTCTACGTTGTCTAAAAAAAAGGCAAGAAATTAAAATTATAGTGAGCCACTTTCGCTCAGTTCTCAAAAAATTGGACAAGAATCGTGTAATATTCCGGAAAATTTAAGATAGTCGATTCTTTTAACTAAACTTCTACGCTAACCAAAAACAAAAGCAGGAAATAATAACTTGTAAAAATTCACGAAATTGCAACAAGTCTGAATAATTATGCAGATTGTGACAACGACAAAGAAATTGAGGTACTTGGAACAGTCTATAAAAAAAAAAAAAAAAAAAGGAGAGAAACTGAAATTCACGAAACTAGAGCGAGTCTCTTTTGATCGGTGTTTCAATGTGATTCAACAAACAAACCGCATCGTAGCACGAAATTTCTCGTAATGAAGATTTCACGCTGTCTAGAGTGAAAGATAATAACCAACGAAAGGAGAGAAACAAAAATTCGCGAAACTGCAGCAGATTCGAGTAGCGACAGGAAGCCGGAGAAAAATAAAACGATGTAACTCCCATTGTCTTCCGCGGAGATCGTGGGATCGTGAAAAACGATGGCTCGTCGAAACGACGAGGAAATTGGGTTACACAGTTTCCTGGCAGGGAACTCGGGCTGCCCGCCCAATAAAAACACTGGTTGAAAGATATAATGGGCCGAAATTTGGTTCTGGCGGCTCTGCGAGGAGAGAAGGGAAAAAAAAGAGTCTCGTAAATTAAGCAGACCGCGATTACCAGGCGGTAATTAACGGAAAGGATTTTCAGAGTTCTCTCGTCGACGTATGCGTGTCGTAGACAACGAACGTTGGCGTACATGATAACGCCAGGAGAACAAAAGATACGTCGAACAGAGATTATTGGTAATTTGGTGCAACAGCGAACAACGACACGATGCCTCGTTATCAAGTAATTATTACGCTGGAGAATTAGAGCGGGCGAGTCGCGATCCGACGATTAATTATGCCGCGCGTTACAAGTCGCGCAGTTATCCACTGTTGCGGAAATGTTTATTTGCTTCGTTGAAACTTTCGCGAAAACGATGTTGCGGAATTTCACCGGCGGGTGGGAAATCTCTTAACGAATATTTCTGGTATAAAATTTTTCTCGAAGACTGGAGGTTGAAATACTTTCGAGACTTGTTAATTGTATCAAAAGATGTACCGAAGAGAAAGTGATGTAGTATAATTTTTCAGGTGAACATGTTAATTTCATCTTTTCAGATGGAACGATATATCTTTTAATGTATGTTATGCGTGCGCAGATGATTTAATTTTGCAATTTTGTGTTCTACGCGTACATTTACAGAAATGCTAGTTAAAATTTAATCCTTGTTTGAGTTGTTTCTTGATTTATAGTTAATAATTTTTATAATATTAATCTCCCAATCTTAAATAACCCTCGATTACATGCTATCTCTTAACAATACAATTTCTTCCATAATTTCTACGTGATTACATCTTTTTTTTAGAGATAGATTAATTACACCCTTTTTTTCTTTTTCGTAAGATATTTGAATATCCAGTGAAATAAAGGGAAACAGTAATGGAACGATTATTGCAGCGTGGAATTTAGGGTTACGAACATTTCTGTTCGCAGGCAGGTTTACACGGCCTAACCGGACATATCGAGTTCAACGAAGGGAAGCGCAACAACTTCAAGCTCGATCTACTGAAGTTGAAGAAAGAGGAGCTGGTGAAGGTGGGCGAGTGGAAGCCTGGAACCGGCGTTAACGTGACAGACGTTGGTGCTTTTTACGAGACCAGTGCCACTAATATCACCTTGGTCGTTATGACGAGAGAGGTAATCACCGAGCTCACCGGTAATCATGCTCGCGTAAACGCTTGCTCCAAAAATTACGTTCGCTCTAAAACATTCACCGTGCCGTACAACGTCATCGACATCGAAAGAACATTTCCTATACATAAATATAGTTATATAAATACAGTGCATCCTATAAATAAATTTCTGCGTTCGTGTAATATATAATTCAGTACGCTGCGCCGTATGATTTCTATTACTTCTATAAGTTTGTTTCGTCTGCTTTTATTTTTTTTTTTGAAATCGGAATAATTATTTTAAACGAGATACAGAAATCGTCGTCGAGATCTTTTTGTATCATTTTGAATTTTCGAGAGATACCAAGCCTGGCGAAGGATGCAAAGGATGATGAATAATTTCTCAATCTTCAATTTCGTTCCCTTTTAAAGAACAGCGAGATTCAGAATGTTCTTCGAAGCTGTTTCACGTCTGAATATTTTCAAATGTTTAAAGCAGAAATTTGCTCCCGCCGCTAGATATAACAACTACTTTACTTTAAATATTTCGTAGAATTTTACAATTCGCGCGCACTCCGAAGATTCTCGTATTTCTAAATTCCTCGGGATTTCCAAGTTCCTTTCGCACGCGTCTGCGGATTTTCGTGTCGTTTAAATTTCTCATAAATGCATTTGAATATTTTCGTACTTCCAAACGTTTCCTAGACGCATTTTCCTTCACTTTTCCGCTTAAACAGACATACTGTTCACTAACACGCCGACGTCACGACGTCGGTTGTTTAGCTTTCGGACGTGCTCTGCCGCCGGATCGCAGCCAGAAAAGTCTGCTCCCCCCGAAAGAAACTAATTTCACTCGGGCATTCACTCGGGGCGAAATCGTCGCGAAAGATACGACGCGTTCCGCCTCCGTCTCCATTTTCCAAGATGAAAGGAACGGGGGAGGAAAAGAAGGAAGGAAAGCAGACTTAGAAGCTTCCATCGGAACCGTTCGCGTTAGAGACTGTCCAATGACGCTACACGTTTCATACCATCGATGCCGGTTCTTATCTTTGAATAAGAATCTCTCTCCTCGGATAAAAGAAAAGCAGTTCCCTCTCCTCCCACCCACTCTCCGAGTTTCGCCCCTTTCTACTTCACTTTCTACTCCATCCTCTCCTCATCCGTCTGTTTATCTTCCGACACTCGGTCCCGCACGCTGGCGATCCGTCAAAGGAATCCTATCTTCTTGCAGGAGAAACCGTACGTCATGGTGAAGGAAGACAAAAATCTGACGGGGAACGCGAGGTTCGAGGGGTTCTGCATCGATTTGCTCAAGTGGATCGCGGGACAAGTCGGCTTTCAATACGCCATACGACTGGTGCCTGATCACATGTACGGTGTTTACGACCCGAAAACCAAGGAATGGAACGGCATCGTTAGAGAACTCATGGAAAAGGTAAAATGGGAAACTCCCTGGCACGTGCCTGTAGATAACAAGTAGAACATAGGGGGACTTGTTTTTTTCTTATTTACTTGTTTCTGGCAATTTCGTGTTGGCGCTGATACGACTGAACGTAGGAAGCTCGGAATAAAATACGACGTTTGAGAAAGTGCTAGAGAGAAAAGATAGATCAATCTGTTAACTTATCGTAGTATTACAATAAGAATTCAATTTCTTGACATTTTATAAAATTATGGAATCTCGGTGACGTAGACTTTGTTTCTGTCTTGAATTCCGTCGTAATTGGTTTATCATGAGAAACAACGAACAAAATATAGTGTGAAATTCGTTAAGGATCGAGGAATAATTTATCGTAATATTACAAATATTTCAAATTGTATTTCGTAAAATATCACGTCACGTAATGGAAGGCGCCAAACATTCTGATACAAAATATAAACATATTCTGATTACGAACTAAAGATCGTTCCAACCAAGCTCCAATTAAATACCCTCTCCATAAAACTTTCCGCGACTACCGAGAGCGCACCAGATATTTCCACCAAAATTAATACCAACATTCCGCTCGGACAGAAACATAATATCACACGTCTATTTATTTGCGCCGTGTCATTTTAATTACAACCACCTGGGTACAAAACATTCAGATACACGATACAACTGGTATGTAGTTTCAACGTTAGCGCGGAGTTTATCGCGCAGACGGGGGAAATATCAGCAACTTCCTTGGGAGCTGGCGTTCCGTTACGCGAGCCGAGTCTCTCGATGAAACTGTATACTCTCGCGAGTAAAAGAAGGGGGGGAAAAGAAGAAAAAAAAAAGTAACGAACGCAGAGGGAAGAGTCCGCGAATAATTTTATATGCAAAGTAGTGGCCCGATGCTGTCGTAATAAATCCCTCCCGACTGCTAGACTTTCATTATGCATGCTCGGTGCCCGAGAGGAGCATCTAATTTGGCGTTTTCTCTAACCGATGGTGGCCACGTATCGGATATTCCGATTCATGGCGACCGCCGATGGCAGATGTTGCCATCAGGTGACATCTGAATTGTAAAAGAACGGTGTTATTAAGTTGGAATCTCACCAACAGTGGCCAATTGCTTCAACAGCCGTCGGATAATTTATGAGATGTAGCGAATCTAGGCAATCGCTTCCATCGACTTCGCTTCGACCGAGGATTTCACCGAGAAATATTACTGGCCAGTTGCAAAAATCGGCTGGATTTAATCTCCTTAACTGCGGCGAAGCTGCACGCGCACATGACACTACACTGGATTATTAAAAGATTATTAAAGGGAATTAATTACGTCGTCGTTAGTTGCCCAACCAACCAATGCAACGTAATATATCTGCTGAACTAAACCGGCGAATTCCCTATAATTTCCATCCTCTTAACGATAATATCTAACGATCTAATTCCATCCTCTTAATGATAATATCTAATGCAGAATGGCTGGATCAAGGCAGTGTACGTTGATATTTCGTCCTATAGAAGATCGATCAAACGAGACTGTTGCGAAAGTACTTTGACGATATGTTCCTACACTGATCTATAGTTGAACTTCTCCACTTTTTATTAACTTTCCAATTCAATTACATACAAGATTAATATTCAATTTACAATAAACGAAGGATTCAATTTACGGAGATAATCAATGCGGCTTCAAAACATCTCACTTATTGCATCGGTAGTAAGGCTCTTCTAAGTAGTACAACTCCGTATTCGGTCAGACGTCGATCGAACGACGCAAGTAGGCAAAAGACGCGGCTCAAAATGGCGAAAATACCGAACGTACAAGGTCGAAAGTGTAAAGGCGAGAATGAAAGGATGAGAATTTTCCACAAGTAAAAAGATGAATGTCACGCCTCCGAGCATCAAGGTCGCGGATGGCTCGCGGCTGAGTCGTGTTTTACGCGAGTGCGACGGACGGTGAATTCCAAAGTTCGCCGATTTATAAAAGATGCAGGGCAATCTGTTCGCAAAGAGGACATTCAGAAAGAGCCTTAACCCAGAAACTGGGGGGCTATAAGTGGATCGTCTCGATGGAAAGACGTCATCGGCGGTGACCTGGCTGTACCAGGTTTCGGTTCGCTCATAAAAGATGCACTCGCTATTTTGCAGGGCAAACGTTTGCCTAGGCGAACACTTGCCAGGCGAGCGTTTGTCGATCGGTCTCCCTCTAACGACAAACAACCCTTCCTCTCTTCCTTTCTTTCGTCGAGAATGATATTACGTTGAAGGTGATACGCGCAGCAACGTATATTTATGAATATTCGGAAAGAAGAGTTTCCTTAACGTCTTAAAACAGAATCACAAATCTTATTTACTTGGTTCGCATACGACGCGACGGATCAAATGGTGACGAAATTTAAATTCGCGAGAGATTCTAATAGTGAGCTTCCTGATTTTATACTGAGCGTATAAAATCGTGTAACAATCTACTTGGTCTCTACTACAACTCTGTGGAATTCGTTTTTTACATCACACAACAGGCGAGATATTTCTAATCTCGAAAATTGTAAAAATTCAATTCTGAAGAGAAAGTTGAGAAATTTTTTCCATGATTTGGGTCCATCACGGCCTTGAAAAATATAACTTTCTCTTTATAACTTCCCCAAACTTTTGTACGATTTGTTGAACTTTGAACAATAGCTCGGGGCAGGCTTTCAACTTACACCCTATAAAATATTTTATCTTCATAGAAAGGTTTTCGTTTCAAATCGTAGTTACAGAGAATTCTGACGTATCGTTGTCCGATGAATCTCAATTTCGTGTGCTCCCTTTTTTGAATATTTGGACAGCTTGTGTCCGACGAGGCATGCATGTAGAACTATCGTTCTGTTTTCACGCGAGAAATCTCCCTTTTGCCCACAGAGAGCAGACCTGGCTGTTGCGTCTATGACGATTAATTACGCTCGGGAGAGCGTAATAGATTTCACCAAGCCGTTCATGAACCTCGGTATCGGAATTCTGTTTAAGGTAAGTCGCTGTTGTCGTTCACAGTGTGTCTCGATAATGGTAAACTAACTTGTAATTTACATTCACGGTGTGTGCAACATGTATCAACTTTCGAGAATCTCGTTCTCGTATGAGGAACCCAGATTGATCAATTTTTATTTTCTGAGGAACAATTTTTCACTGTTCACGTACAATTTTTACAAATTAATTGTAATTTAATGCAATTGTAATTGAACTTTTCTATAACTTGAGAACTTTTGTAAAATAAAAATTTTCTTCAATTCTTTTCGTTGCAGAAATCTTTAAAACTCGAAATACAAATACCTGAGTACTTAACTCGAATTATTCGTTGCAAATATTCGCCACCACGTTCATTTAAATAGTGTTTGTAATTGTCATTGTTAAGCTGCAGGTGTTTATGTAATTTTACGAATTATTATATTTTCATGAATACAATTAAAGGCGTAGAATCTAAATAAAAATTTCTTTCGTTTACTACCCTTGAATATTTCATACATTTTCGCAGATGTAGAAACCTTTTTGAATTAATAGAGCTATCGACGACCAAAATATGAAACTTGTGTCAAAGAAAATTGAAATGTAAAAAACAAAACAATTCGTAATGTAATAAAAAACATGAGCATTTATTTATATGTTTCACGAGGAGTCGTTCAAACGTCGAAAAACAAACCACTATGAATCTTACAAAATTTTTACAAATTGGCCAGTTTAATTTCTCTAATAAAATCTAAATTAATAAGATTGATCAATCTGGCTCATACTATATTCGTCAAAGATTTAGCAAAAGGAAAAGATATACTTTATTCAAAGATGATACGATTCCATACGATCGTGTCCTCGAGTTCATTTTGCACTTCCAACTACACGACACTGAGTCGAGCGGCGTTGAACAGAGAGCGGGATTCTCGATGAAATATCGATTCGTCCGGCGTTACCAATCGTGAGAAAAAGGCCCGCGCCGGTACGGCGGGAGAACGGCGTACGGGATCCGTTTTAATTAAAATCGTAGCGTAACGTAATTTAGGTGCCCTCCAGCCAGCCAACGCGGTTGTTCTCCTTCATGAACCCGCTGGCCGTGGAGATCTGGCTGTACGTGCTGGCCGCGTACATGCTGGTGAGCTTCACCCTCTTCGTTATGGCTCGATTCAGCCCGTACGAGTGGAACAATCCGCACCCGTGTCTGGGGGAAAGCGACATCGTCGAGAACCAGTTTAGCGTCAGCAACAGCTTCTGGTTTATCACCGGCACGTTCCTCAGGCAGGGCAGCGGGCTCAACCCCAAGGTACACTTAACGAGGTGCTCCGCCACTGGACTATTTCTCTGCCGTTCAATTACTCCTACGACTAAGAGCAGACCCTTGTCCCCTTCTTCGTTTATAACTGCCGAGGAAGTTTGTGGATTCTTAAAGGGGGACTTTATGGCGAAAGAAACGGACGACCGACTGGCATACGAATGGTCGTGATTTTTGCCAGCTGGAAACTTTGAAAATGACGTATAATGAGATTGCTTAGAAAAGTATATCGAGGGACTCTTTATTCAGATTTTTGTAAGATCGAGGCTTGAGCTAAGTTTGAAAGAAATTGTCTGTTTTGACATTCAGTGGAGACCGTATCGTAACGCTTTTCGCGTTGTACTTTTTAATTTTCGTATAGACTGGTTTGATATTCTACCAATATGATCTGTTTGACCGTGTGTCGTTCCAGCTTCAAAATTTTTTTAATGAAATTTTACGTAAAATATATGATATAAAATATGTAAGAGTTCTTCCGTGATAATTGTTCGAGTACTTTTGCGAGCCGTTGCGTAAAAATATAGATCGAGAAAAAGACGCGATTCATTATTTGCACACATTTACAGTGACAGACGTAACTGAACACGAAATATTCGTGCAAACAGAATTAAGAAATAGAAGCTAGATATTACTGTACCATAGATTCTTCTACGTTTAAATTTCGTTACATATAAATTAATTATATAAATTTAAAAAAATAAATTAGTTATATAAATTAAAAAGTAGAAGCTAGATATACTGTACCATAGATTCTTCTACGTTTAAATTTCATATAAATGTAAAAAAATCTGCAATCTAATTATGTGAGAAGTAAAAAAGAAAACGACGCTTGTGTTTTCAATAACATATAACTTCGTTCTGAAAGCTTTTATCTTTAGGCAGAAATAAAATTATTACATTGAAATCCGGTTGATTCGTTGAAACTTCAGCGAACAATCAATACAATGTTCTACGTAAAGTTAATGAATTCATTGTTATTTTGCAACACAATAGACGTAACTTCTTTGTATAATTTTCATGTAATATAAAATGGAATACAAAATATGTGTACAAATACAAATACAAAATAATACCTTTTTAATGAATTAAATTATGCCGAGTAATTATCATTATGAAGACTCAAAGACCAACGTTTTACACAATGTTTCTTTCTTACTTATACACTATAGAATATCCTCAGCAAATTTTATCCGGGGAAAAAAAGAAAATTGGAACCTTTTTGTACGAAATCTTTCTTCCGCGGAAAGTCGACGAATTTATTCATAAACGTCTCGCAGAATCCACAAACAAATCTCCGAAAGCAGTTACGGAATTACTTTCACCCTGAAGCCACCAGATTTCCGTCTGAAATCCTTCATCGTGATCGAGCGAGCAAGAAAAATCAGAAGCTGTAAGTCACGGCTGAAAGCGCCGATTGTCGTCGGTGGCTCGGGTTTCGGTGGCCCTCCTCGCATTCGAATGCATCGGGGAGGACTCGACGCCGGTAGATTCGCTCGAATCGTAACCCAAATCACGACGATTCGCGTTCCAGTTTCGCGTCCGACGAAACGGCTGGGCGCGCGGAAGGGGGAGGGGGAGGGGGAGGGGGAGAAAGAAAGGGAACAAGAAGGATAAAGGAACTCGTCTACCGGTTAAATTTCTGCCGCCGTGTTGAGACCACCGCCATTGTATCCCGTTGGCTCCTGACGGGCCAGAGAATAGAAAACGGAATTCGTGATTTCCCGGCGAGATAAAGGATCGTCTTGCGCCGCCATTCACCGGACTGACAGAGGAGCATAGCTGAAGCTGTTATCCTCGAAAGAGTCAGTTCGCGTGACAAAAAAAAAAAAAAAAAAAAAGAAGAAGAAGAAAAAGGAAAAAAGAGAGGGAGAACAGCGAACAAACGGCGCGGAAAAGAGGTAAAGACGTATCGCTCGATGACCAAGAGGAGAAACCAAAGGAAAAATCGGCACCGGGACGAGGAAATACATCGGGATTTGCCGAACGAGAACTGGGCAGAGAGAAAGAGAATGATGAGAGGTTCCAGGGTATAAGGTTCAGGAGGATTAGTAATCCGGAGATACGTGTAATTGCCTGCAGGTTTCCGGGCGAATGCCATCGAGGCTGTTCTCGTTCATGAATCCCCTCGCCGTGGAGATTTGGTTATCCATGCTGGGCGCTTACGTGATGGTCTCCATAACGATTTGGATAGTGGCGAGATTCTCGCCTTACGAATGGGTCGAACCGACACCCTGCCCGAGCTGCAAATGCCCGCTACAGGTAGGCTCTCGTCGGGTGGTGCTAATCGACCGTGCAACCGAATCCTTGGAACGAATCCACCAAATCTTCGCGAAGAATTAGATTGTCATACATTCGTATCTCGATGTGCGGCGCGTCGTTGCAGATATACGAAAAACCGTTCAAGTTGTCAGTGTTGTTGCGTGACATCGGTAACTAATTGCGCGACATCGTTGTGACATTTGTAGAAACACGTACGAGTTTCAAAAGTTTAAATTTCTTGTTGAAATTCTCAAAGAAGTCCCAAGTGTGTGTTTTGCATCTCACGAAAGTATTCGAACGCTTATAGAATTATAGAATTTCTATCTATAATAACATTTTGAAATTTCATTGTGTTCACTTCCCGCCAAATTTGTCCCTTTTTGTTTCATGTAATAAATACGATAGGACATAACATGAGCATGAATTTTATTTCATTATAACGAGAGACACATTATGATTTTATTGACGAAAATACGAAACCAGTTTGGAAATGTCTATCTATAATATCTACTGGAAAACATGTACATTTCATTAAATGAAATATACGTCACTCGATCCCCATAATACCATACAACTCCAATCTTTAATTAACATGTCTTTAAGCGTAATAAACGATATTCATTTTAAATAATAAATCGTAATGCGTATGTGATACATTACGTATCACTGAGAAGCGTTCGGACATTTTCCACGAGCAACACTATTGACAAACGTCGCGTGTATCGATATCCACGACCGGTTTTCGATTGCTCGGTTGAACATTAGCTGGTTAGGGATAGCCTGTGTGTAATTGTCCTTGAAATTTCGCACCACTTGGCGGGGGTCCCGATGTCATCAGGGTGGTCACGTGAGCGCGTTGGATCCTGACAGCGACGACATTCCTCTACCGAGAACGGTCAACGAGTTTACCCTGGCCAACAGCTTCTGGTTTACGGTCGGCACGCTTATGCAACAGGGCAGCGACCTCAACCCCAAGGTAAACGTGTCACCGCAGAGTCGGCAACAGTTACTCGAACAAACAAAACCTTCGAAACACACCGTCGCGGCGGGAAGCTCGTTGGATCCTCCACGTATTCGTCCGTCATTTTCCATTCTATGAATGTGAAACACACTCGCGCGCGAATCGTCACGAAAGTGGTCATTATTCAACAATCAGTCGCGGTTTGATTATAAAATTTTCGTTCTTACTGGGGTAACAACGAAATTCTTACAGCAGCATTTTTAACGAAAATAATTAGTTGCACAGTCATCAAAAGTGGCGAATGAACGTTTGATTCTACGAAATGCAACTAACAAAAATTACGGACCAAATTATTATCTCGTACGAGACGACTGACACAGAATTCACGATCAACGCGATGACGCAAATTTAGCGTATTTTAAACTAAAAAAAGAACGTCGAAAGAGAATATTACGCAGCAGTAAACTTGTATCACGCAACAACATTAAACGTGGCTATTTAAAACGACCACATGGAATACGCGGTACTGTCATAAAAGTCGGAAGGGTGCAAATGTATCCGCACTTTTAACTGCATGCTTAGAACCGCGCCACTGTTGGCAAAGCTTGGTTTTATTTGTCAAACAATTACAGGGAGGACGTTACGTTTGTCTTTGCACCTTTGTTTGCTGGTTTTTCCTGTTTCGTCTTACTCTCGGTCCTTTATTTTCTTCTCGCGTTTGTCCCCGGAAGCACTGTTTTTCATTGTTGTTTTTTTAATCGAAACAGCGACGCACTTTGACGCGAATGTGAGAAATTTCGTAGCCCCTTTTTTTAGTCTGAGAATTTGCCACGTCACTTTGATTCGATGTACGTAATAAATTATTTAGATGAATCCTGAAGGTATCGTTAAGAAAATATTTCGGAAAAACCACGAAAATGAACGAAAATTTAACACATGCGTCGATTGTTACGTAATAATATCCAAAAATAAATTTTATCACACTATAGCACTCATGTAATTTCTCAAACAAACAATCTTTTTACATTTATAATTTTGCAAATATAAAATTATCCCGTATGTTTGGCAAATCTGGCAGACTTTTGCAGAATCACTTCCCTGGGATACTTGGTGTACAAATTAAATTTCTTTGTATTCCCTCGAGCTAATAAAAGCCAGGCCCGTGAAACGCGACAACACGAGGACAAAGAGTTTAAAATCCCGTATCTATCTAACTTTTCGCCAACGTGTTTCCAAGAATCGTGAAAGCGAGTGAGTCTCATTTTTCGAAAAGTTTCAAAGGAACGCGAGGATGATCCATCAAACGTGCGCTACGAAACGAGACCAGGTCCAACGAGCTTGCCTATTTAACGAACGAGAAACCACGTACAAAGCGTTGAAATGTTTCAAGCACCATATGAGTACATGTGTGACGCTAAAAGCTAGACAACGGGATCAAGAAGCAGATACGTTTCATTTAGATAATTGGTGGATAAAACCACGTGAGGAACGCACACCGACTCTATTTTTCTGCTACGCTTTTCAACATTAGCTGCACGTTGAAAACATTATTAGGTTGTTGCACGTGAAATGGGGGATTTTGCAAGCGTGTGTATTCGTTCAAAGTTTCGTGATTGAAAATATTGTGATTTATTGTTTTATTATGAAATTTATTATTGTGATTGTTTCATTGTAAAAAGTTAGATTGACTTACTTTTATATAAAACCTAGTACTTATTTTTATATAAGTCAAATAAGAGTTACTGTACTAACAAGAATTCTAACAAAGTTACATCAGGGAACAGACAATCTATCACGTCTATCAAAAAATACAAACATAAACGATGAAATTTGGAAAATTTGTGAAAACTGAATAAACAACGAAATGGATTACGAAATTATCAATTATAGACTTCATAGATTTCAAATGTGAATAATTGTAACGAAATGAACAAAATTGACAACAATGATCGAACTAAAGATTTTAATCGAAAGATTGAAGTCGAAATGCATGATAGAAATTTAGTTAAATATTATCCCGAAGGAAACCGTACTCGTAGATATTGGAACTTACGCTTCAAATTGCGCTCGTCATTTCACTTGCAACAACCAAATAGAAGAGAAAGTGCCTGGTTCACCCTAGCGATATCACACCGAATTATCGGAAAGCGCAAGATCTTAATCAGACGAAAGATCTCTTCTCATTGGCACAAGAATTAGAACAATCTAAGGCAAAATTGTCTGGCAAATTTGTTCCCGAGATAGATGAACACGGCGGGGAATCTCGATAGAGGCAGAACGATCGAGTATCGAGAGATCGCATGTCACCCCTGCATGCACATAGCAAGCCAAGCACCTTGACATTTCGTCCGCCTCATTTTCGTCGTATCATCCCCGCTGACAGCTTCTCTCCACTCCTCCCGTGTTAGTCCGACTAAATCCAACGACATTCCCCGGGCTAGAACTCGGTTTCTCACGAGTCGGGAAGTTTCTCTTGTTCTGGTCCATTCGCGCGCGCGGACTTAGGAAAATTTCTATCCGTGATCCTCGGTCGCGAATGAAAGAATCCTTTCTCTTTCTCATTCTCTCTCTCTCTCTAGGAGAGAGCTTCCTCTCGTGCAAAAAGTTTCAACGCGTCGTGCAAGTAGTTTCGCATCGAATTCGACCGGCGAACTCCTCCTGCTCGAGATTTCTGTGCTGGAAGATCCTCGTTTCTAACCCGTGCACGAAATTTCTGTAGGATTCTGGAAGATTGCATAACGAAAAAATGTTCGATGGCGGTGGACAGACGATAAAATCGCGAACAATGCTCTTTAGTCATGTGTTTTTTTATGGCGATCGCGTTTCGATTGATTCGACGCGCGTGAATTTCATAAAAATGGGCCAGGACACCAGGAATGGGACTGCATGTGATAATTATTAAATTATAAAAAGTATTCGCGGTAGATTGAAATGCTTCATAGAACGTAGATTGGAAATTTCCTTCGAGTTCAACTAGACTGCGGATTTTTATGCAAAGTTACAAAATACACTGTATATGCGAATGATGTATACAGTCTATAAGTAACAATATACAAATATAACGGATGAACTGTTAATTATGTTGACAAATGTTTCGAAAGAAACTTGTTCTGTTTCAACGCAGAAGTTATTTGATCTAATTAATTAGCTTGTAAGTGATGGTCATTTAACGTTTCCAAATGGAATCATATATATTTTATATTTTATAGTTTAGCGGACATTTTGATTTTAATTTTGTAATCCTGCATACGGTCTTGAAACTTGAAATTAAAACAGCTATTATAGCATCAAATATTACATGAGTCTTCTTGAGAAAAATGCACGTCATCTTCGTATGACTTCTACACGTACATACACTCGCACAAATGGTAGTCATATATCTTATAACAAATCTCAAATACTACTACTACTCTCTATCAATAACATACACCAACTAAATAATAAATTAATTAATATATAATACAAATAATAATTAATAGTTTCGATGATGTTTCATCTTCCAATCTTAACTCAAATATATGAAATATTCAAACAATATTAAATAAACTTCCACTTAGCATTTCTTTACTCACATTCCGAGAAGTATAAGAAACGCATAAAAGTCCAGAATCTAGTAATAACTGCGTACACGATTCACGATGCGTTCAATTTATCACCCGGCAGTAATTTCGAACTGCTAAGTAATTACGGTAAAGCGATAACAGCAACTCGAGTAATTGCACACGAGATTCATTTTAGAAAACCATTTTTCACCCCTACTCCCCCCCCCCCCTCCTATCTCCACGCTCGAGCTAGTAAGAAAGAAATCCAATTTGCTTCGAATTACACGCACTTAGAGATTGTTCGCATTACCAAAGGTGTATGTACGTACGTACATACACACGTACGTACACGCTGCACGCTCCTATCCACCGAATTGAATCTTCCTCGTGGCCACAGACACGCGTAATACCTCCACGAGAGGTGAAAATTGTTTCTAACGAGGAACACCTGTACGACATATGGTGCTAGCCGGCTCACGGTGGCATGTGTGTACATGCGGGGTTGTCGTTGTGCGATGCTCGCGCGGTTTCTACGATCCTGCGTGGCTGCGAGCTCGAAGGATCGGAGATATCCGCGTGAAAGAAAGATTCGAGCGTACTCGAGCGACCGCGATCCTCTTTCCTTTCACCGAAAATACAACGAGAGGACGTCGCGCGGTCATCGCGAGAATTCCTCCCGCTGGAGGAACTTATATCGTTCGGGAGATTTTATACGACGAGAGGGAAAACACAGAGCAGAGACAGTGATTCCTCGAACAACGCGTTGATACTCGCCTCGACAATGCCGGGCGATATGAATAAATATCAAGAGAGACGGGCAATTCCTTTCCTGCTGCGGTGGGTACAGTGAAACCAGCCATTTCTATTCCACTTTTCTCTCTCTCTCTCTCTCTCTCTCTCTCTCTCTCTCTCTCTCTCTATCTATCTATCTATCTATCGCGTTAATACCAAGGAAGGCTTTCGCAAATATTTCTAGAGGCATTCTTTTAAGCACGAGACTGCTATTTTTGGGTTTGTGTATTTTTAAGAATTGTGGCTAGAGAATATTGCACGAAATTATAAACTATTCTCGCGGAAATTCTTGAACGGTATTCGTTATGAAATCTGGTTATTACGGCCAGGTTGATAGAATCTGAAATCAATTTGGAATGTACGGCCTCGAGTTTGAAGAATAAACTTCATACTCGAGAATTAAACAGATACATGAATTTGTACACGTTTTAATCACTCTTTGTAGCAATAAAACCGCTGGTGATCGCTACGGTCAACGTGTCAACATGTTAATATAACGAATGTGATCGATTGTTCAAATATTCCCGACATCTCTGCTAATTATCTTTCTACACATACCAACAAATTTATTTCGAATTTAACCAATATAATCACGATAGCCGAATTTCACAACACTGCTAATTAAACTTCGACACGATCCGCATAATACGTATTCATAAAATACATTCTTCAAATACTTTTGCGAGACTGCATATTCGATCGCGAACTGATTGATTGTATAATGGTTGTCCAATTAATTGGGTATTAAATTTCGTATATTATAAGATTTTAGGATTTAGTACTCTTCTACTAGAAGAATAGAGAAATTTAATGCTATGAAAATGAAACGTAAAACCTGCTGATAATGTATGCAACTAGCTCTTACACTTAGCTACCTCATGATAGCTCGAGTAACGTCTTTCACATCGCGAATGTAGAGCAAGAGGAATTATTCAGAGATGTCTCGAGACCCGATAATCGCTTTCGTAATCGACTTGATCCCGCGGCTAATGGATCGAAATATGCCATTAGCGGGTTCAGGAGGGCGCAAATGAGACCGCATATTGCATTCTTCAAGCGGAGACGCGCGCATAAAGCTCTTAAATCGTCCCCTCCCGACCTCGATGCTCCACTCACGTGGTTTCAATTGATCGTCACGGCTCTTCACAGGCTTCCAGTCACGGAGATGCGATATCGAGGCGACATTCGTGAAGAAAACTGATTGCCAAACGCAAACGCCAGCCCTTTCCGTACAATATTTCGTTCGAAACATTTCCTCGCGTATATAATTGACGAACTTTCGAGTCTTTCAGCCTTTTCAATCTATTTCTCAGAGAACCTTATACGTTAATACATTTACTTGATCTTTTAATAATCGAACACTTGATATAATCTTAATAGATTTTTTAGAGAATTCACAATTTTTAGGGAACTCTGGTTTGTAGTTTTTCATTTTGCAAAATAAATTTTTTCTCTTTCTTCTTATCAAGCAAACAATATACCAAATATTACCTCAGTACAATACAATAGAGCTTATGAAATGATGTGATATGGAATTTGAAGAATTTGAAGTGAGAATAGATCTTGATAATCAATTCGGGCGAAAAGACAGTGATTTAATAAATAAAATTACTGAGGAGCTACATTGTGGTAATATTTGCGGAATTCTCCATTTAAAGATCCACAAACATCGTGAAAAGATCGTCGAATAATAGCAGTCTCGTAACAAGCGTTCCGAAATATCCATTTGTAGACTCGTTTCCAAAGAATAGTGAGAGAAATTGGCTAATAACGGCTTGTTGTTTCGCTGTTTCCAACTCGGCCGCGGTAGTTAAAGGGTTGCAATTTTCAGCGGCTCGAACGATTTCCGGGAAGGAATTGCCCGCGTAAGAGGGGGAGGGGGGGGGGGGAGGAACGATCTTCCTTTATGTAAGGTATCGATCGTCATTATCAGGCAACCAGCACGAGAATCGTCGGTGGAATCTGGTGGTTCTTCACGTTGATCATCATCTCCTCTTACACGGCCAACTTGGCCGCGTTCCTCACCGTCGAGAGAATGATCACGCCGATCGAGAACGCGGCCGATCTCGCGGAACAAACACAAATCTCCTACGGAACTCTCGAAGGCGGAAGCACGATGACATTTTTCAGAGTAAGTATCAACGATTGCTATATCGTTTAAAAACTTGTCCCTGCAGTCGCGGGTAATTATCAGATTTTTCTGCAAATAATTTATCATTCCTAAATACAATTCAATATCTGTTATATATATGTATCAAATATTTTTTTATAATTAAAATAGCGTAATTCTAATAGTAATTTTATTTTCGTGTAATTCTATGTAGGTTGTGATTAATCTCAACATTAGGATCTAGGATTTTCATTTACACAATGGTTATTTTGTAACCTTCTCGATGGACATTTTAATGGACATGGATCCCGCATTTTATATTCGTGATTTGTTCGATATGTAATCGTAAAGCATCAGTTCGTAATTCGAGATTATCACGATGCATAGTATTCGTACCGAATTTACACATTGAATCCTATTGTTCGTTACTATTACTGCAGATTTTGGTACCAGGAAAACGGAATAATTTGAAAGAAACATCGCTCCTCTGCAATTCACACTCTTGGAAAGAAATATATACAATATCGACCAAAAGTTTGGAAACACGTTCGGTGTGTCAAATATACAGTGTGTATTATTCTTATATCATTACATATTTCTAATATCAATTGTGATATTAGATTTAATTTTCTTACTTTTAGAATATTTTAGTATTTAATATTTATTATAAATTTTTGGCCTGTACGAAAATGAAAGAAAATGAACAAACCGTGTTTTAACAGTGTGATTGACTAATTCAAATTAAATTTCTTTTCCAACATTCAAAAGATAGTTGTACAATAATTTAAAAACGAAAAAAAAGAAAAAAGACGATATACATCACGATATCGGATCTTCTTTCACGAAAAATCAACGTTGATGTACGTCTCGAATTTGCAAAGCAGGAACAGACGAATAACATCAAATTCGAATTTTTCCAATCACAGGATTCAAAGATCGGGATATACAAGAAGATGTGGGAGTTCATGGAGACGAAATCGCCATCGGTGTTCGTGAAGAGCTACGAAGATGGTGTGAAAAGGGTACTTGAGGGCGATTACGCCTTTCTAATGGAATCCACCATGCTCGATTACGCTGTACAACGCGATTGCAATCTCACGCAAATTGGCGGCCTGTTAGACAGTAAAGGCTACGGAATTGCCACCCCGAAAGGTAATATCGAGGAATAATCGAAGCTTATCCCACTATTCGACTTTCTCACGAATCTCAATTTTTCTATCTTTCTCACGCTTGCGGAATAACTTGCTCTCCATCGAGAACGAAAAAGAAAGACAGAATATTCTCGACAATGCTTGCTAAATAATAATAACACGCCTTCTTCCCAAGGGAATAATCAATCCACGATTATTTACTTATCGTTAAAAAAGATTTCATGCTCGTTCGCGATTCCCCCATTTTTTCCCCCTAATTTTTATTTTTCTCCCACATTTACAAGAGAATTTACCGCTACGTCCACTTTCCGCGGAAGAGAAAAGATTCTTGAGGAAGCTCGCTAAAGAATAACGTCCTTCCTCCCCCGGGGGATTAATTAATTCACGATTGCTTATTTAGAAAACACTTTGCATCCGCTCGGTTGCACAAAGCGAGCGAGCTGCTCCGCACGTGATAAAACCTCTCTCAAAGCGTTTATCTCCGCGAAAATTACACTTCCTCCTTTTGCCGGACGTTTTGTACCCGCGTTTAATATGCCACAGTCTTAATTAACGTGCATACACGCGCCGTGTGAATAGAGAGAACAAGTTTCAGGAAGCGGTCGATGCTCGGGCGCGAGTTTTCCACGGGTGTCGAGCGTTTCACTTTCACGATACAATAACCTGTTTGATAGCTTTCTTGCAGCGTGTATATCAGAGAGCTTGGCGCGAGAAAACTTGCTGAGCGGCGAAACAACGCGCGTAAATATCTGCCGGCGTTACTTCGCTACGTGAATGATTGCCAGAGAATTTAATGGCACACGAGGCGAAGGACGTTACGTGGCAAACATCGTAAACCTCGCGGATTTGTAGTTCCTTTCGGGGAGGAAGTCTCGTACTCAAACAACCTCGAAACAAAAAGAAACTAGACGCGCGTAAGAAGCTAAAAATGTAACTATTTTTCGAAAGTATCTCGCGACGAGTAATTATTCATAGATATTTCAAGAGACTGATCGTGAGTCGTTCGTGTATTGAAATTTTACAAGTGACACAATACGTACGCAATACGTGGTACATGATACAAATCAGAAGATACAAGTCCAATTTGTTTTAAATTTATTACTGATTTTAATTCTTTAATGCGTTATACTTTTGCGGTTTGGTTACCACACGTATTTATTTGTAAAAGTAGGATTAACATACAATTCCGAGCTTATTATCCTACATAGATGCACATTTTATTTCCTTTTCTTCGGGTGCACACATAATTAATGATTTTGCAAAGTTCGGTGTTTACAAAGTTTGAAATTCAACGAATTCACGTGGCTGTATTCAGTGAGTTTCAAACATCGTAAACATTGAATTTTGCATGTTGCGAAATTATAAATTAAAATTTCACGCCCTTGCGTATCACGTAATTCTCGCGAAATGATAATTTAAAATTTCAAATCCTTACGTATCACGTAATTCTTTACGCGTGCTTGCGAAATACTTTCGAGGATCCAACCCGATCTGTTTCGAAATTCGCGACAATGTTCGCTGTTCGCGGATTCTCGCCGCGGAACAACGGCTTAATTAACGAGTCGAAACGCCCGGTCCGAGCTTCAAACCCGTGTAACTGAGTTTCTCGGCCCCGCGAACCCGAGCTGAAAGCTCGCGCGGAGACTCGACCAAGACTGTCGTGGAAGCTGAGCAATTTCCCTAATTGGACTAACGTGTCTGTATTTGAGCTCGCTCTCTCGTGCTCTCGTCTCGCGCTCCTCCTCTTAATAACGAATCGCCGGTCGCGCGACAAAAATCCCCGGGATTTTTCTTTCGCGAAGCTGCGAGCCAGGGAGCGAGGAACGTCTTCCGGGTTCAAGGAGAGCGATTCGCAAGCACAAAGAGACCTACCAGGGAAGATCTAGTAGCTCTCCGTGCCTGGAGGGACTACGAGGAAGGACGAGACCCGCGCGCCGGTGCAATTGCACGTTTCTCTCTCGAGTCGGGAGAGTCGAGTCGTTTCAAAGATCTCAGAGATCGCCGGTCTTCTTGACCAACCTAACGAAGAACGCTTTACATCGCAGGCTCGCCCTGGAGGGACAAAATATCGCTGGCGATTCTCGAGCTGCAGGAGAAGGGCGTGATACAAATTCTGTACGACAAGTGGTGGAAGAACACCGGCGACGTGTGCAACAGGGACGAAAAGAGCAAGGAGAACAAGGCGAACGCGCTCGGAGTGGAGAATATCGGTGAGCTTCGCGCGAAAATCAGTCTTGATAGCCTTTTATTATCCTCCTTGGCCAGGGAGAACAAGTTTAGCTAACGAATTAACGCTAGACTTACCAGAGTTAAAATGAACACTTGAATTCAACTGATACTTTGAGAGTTGCCGATTCGATTAAATCCTTGAGAATTTTGCGACCCAAACTTGTTTTCACTGTGTTTTTACCCTTAGAGAGAAGAGTGAGATCGCGAGAGAGGTTAGGCGCGTAATTTATCGCTAGAGGCAGAGAAGAGACGGAGGGAACTTTATCTGACTTTAAGGTAGGAAATATCGCGTGAAGGGCTGTAATTTTTACTCGAAAGTTGTCAGTGCTGCGCCCTGATGATAAAAAGTTTTATTATTTACCTTTACTGCGAGTCTCATTAAGGATGAGGAATTAGGAAAAATACAGTTGAGGCATCGCGCGGAACGTTTACTCCAAACTTGATAACAAAATGTTTCATTATTTTTACTACAAGTCTAATCGTACTTGTTCAAAGTTGTCAGTAATGACGTTATATTGTTAAAAGGTTTCGTTACCGATTTTCACGTTATTTATTCGGGAAGAACAGGCAAGAAGTTACCGGGGAGAATAATTTCACGCGGAATGCAGTCTAAAAAATTTGCGTAGAATTTTCAAAGCGAATTGTGTTAATTAAACGCGAAATGGCGAAACAGTGCCGTCAATGTTATCGGCGTGAAACAGCTGTCTAATTTCAGAACGAGCTGGTCCAGACGAATTTGTTTCGTCGAAATAAATTGCATACCCTCCGTGAAACATCCACATTAGCCAACAGAAACGTAATTATAAAACAATACGAGAAAATTGAATCTGCTTGATCTCTCTCCTTCTCTCTTTCTTTCTCTCTATCAAAGTACGATAATTATGACTGTTTTGAATAAATCGCAAGAACGATCGTATCGAGAAATCGAAGCGTACGATATAATATACAGATCAGGAGAGAAGATGTGGTGCAGAATTTTCCTGGAAATTTGAATGATTGAGTATCGTACGATCCAAATCGCGCCCATAATTACACCGTGTAATTTACGGCCGTAAATGAGGTCGATGAAACGCACACGTGAACAGTAGCGTCGAAATCATTAGATTCGTTCCGATCGTTTCTGCATCCAGTGCACTGTATAACTAACTTCATTTGTGGGCTTTCGGCGAGCATGTCAGGTTACATAATCAACTACGGATGGATTTCAATAGTAGACTATGGCACGATTACGTAACACATCATTTTCAGTTTACCGAAACGCGTGTGCAAAGCTCGAAGAACGTAACTACATCGGTGGCTGTAGGTTTCGTAAATTCTTATTGCAGTCATTAACACAAGAATGAACACAATAACAAATATTTTGGACAATTAACCACTTTTTTTTTTATAACATCGAGTCACCCTCGTAGTATGAATTGTGATTTAGATTTGAAAAATAAAGTAAAATCCTACGAAATTTTAAACTTGAGTTCCTCGACGATCATACACAATTCCAGTACTTTACATCTTGCAAAGAAACAAATTACACTAACTAATCCTTATCCAGCAAAATCGTGAAGAATTTAACAGATATGAGAAATCATTTATTATGTTTAAGTTACACTGTCCACTGTATTAATTTAAAAGCAAGAGAATCCTATTTGTTTTTATTTGCATAGAGGAGAGTGAAGAAACACACTTGTTTTGATGCGAAATTTCGGTTCATTAATCGCGGACACTTCACACAATAAACGCCGACAAAGAAAGTAAAAGAGCAAAGGTGGTGCAGTTGAGGTCATGGAATGCTTTCAAGCTCGGAGAAATCTCGCAAGAAGTTCGCCGGGAATTTTTCTTGGACGTCCCGTAGAACCCTTTCCGGATTTTATGGAAGTAACAACAAGTTCTCCCTTTCTATCTTACCTCGCTGTATCCCTTCTATATTTTTTCCTTTTTCTTTCTCTCTCTCTCTCTCTCTCTCTCTCTCTCTCTCTCGTCTGGTCGAGAATCTCTTCCATTCTTTCTCTCCTTTTTCTCGTCTCGCCCTCTGTCGCTGACTAGTCTCTAACTTAGGTAAGTAGCCACTTTGCCAGCAGCGTGAACGTACTCGCCGAGACGGAAAGAAGGATGAACAACTCCTGCGGACAGTGTGAAATTTCAGTCGAACCTCTGCGAATCGCTTTTCCACTAAACAGGTCGATTATTTGTTGGAACGAGGGAAGAAAGGGAGAGACGGAGGGGTGTCGAATTACGAGCTTCGTTTGGAGGAATTGTACTTTAACTTTAAATCTTTCTTTTCTCTTTTGAAACGTTTGATGAGTTTTATATTTATACCTTTACGGACGTTCACACAAATACAGATTTTTGTGAAATTCCGGAGAGAAACATTTATTTTCTAAATATAATAGATTTTCTAAATATAATATATGTTCTCGCAATTTATACACAGTGACGAACGAAAGAAAATTAAGAGGATAGGTAGAACCACATTTTTAAAATATAGAATTACGTGTTCAATAAGAGCAGCGAATAAATATGAAATATATTTGAGAATAGATCACTGTTACCAATATGGCAAAATAATAAATTACTAACGCTAATACTGTCCTCTCATACAATTCTGAAAATTTATTTTATAAATTATATAAATTTCGTAAATTTTGCAAATGTCATCTGTATATCGTACACATTTTTGCAATCTTATATTTCCCATAAATCACATGAACATCCGGAGTTTAAAGATTGATGGAAAAATGACGCAAGTGCATTGCCCTTTGAAAACAAGATAAATATAACAAATAATATCTATATTTTCATAAATTACTGAATTACTTACTTAACGATTTACAAATCACGAATGAATTTACAAGCCATCATGAATAAATCTCATATGATAATAAATCTCAATGGTTAGATGCATAAAAAGGAGAACTATAGATCTCATCACTTGCGTAACTTTCGTTATCAAAGATTTATAATGTGACTAAAGATTTCTTTGTTGAAACAAATCGTTAACTATAGACTTTTCTCTCGAGTTCTAAATTCTTGATACGCGATTTCAAAAGTATTTATAAATGCAATATTCAAACCAATGGTAGTAATAAAACGGACAAGGAATAATAATTAAACTGTGGGCAAGATTATTCAAAGTAATCAGAACTACTGTGTAAACGCAGTGACTAGCTAAATATAAATGCCCTATTTCTACTAATTGCACGGCATGAAATTGCGTTTCAGTTTCTTCGTCCGGCGGAAAGCGTCTATGTCAAAACTCAAACGGTTTTCGACCTGGTCGACCACGAATGCAGAAATTACCAACGTGAAACGCGAACGGCGAATGTGTAATAGCCAGGTGCTGAGATGTTGAGGCGTTGTTTTCCGACTTGCCGCGAAATTAATCGCGACGAGAGGAGTTTCACTGGCGTGAAAATAGAAAACCACGCGAGAAATTTCGTTACTTCCGGCGGAATGTCGTTTAAATCATACTGTTGTGCAAATAGAGCAAGTCTGTTAAAAATCGTCGCGTTTTCGGGCCGATGACTAATGACGAGTTATGGAGCATTGCTGAAGAAAATAATACAATAAATTCATTGTCTTATTGCTCAAGAAAAAAATTGAGAATCACCTAAAAGTTTTGTCTCATTCAGTAAATGTAGTGTAATTTCATTACAATAATTTATTCCTCGATTAAATTTCCCGATTATCTTCGAAGAATATAGAATGGAACAAAAAAAATTTGAATTAGATATTATTTTACATAGTGCTCCGATGCTAGAGTACAACACTGAAAAGCAAATCGTACGAATGAAGCTCTTTAGATGAAAATAACGATGGAAAGTCGACCTAACCCAAAACTTTTCGTTAAATTTCAAGAAGAACTTGAACCCTCAAATTAGATACGTTTCGTGTTACTCTCGCGAGTTGGCGATAGAAAACCCTCCTCTCTCTCTCTCTCTCTCTCTCTTAGCGTGAATCTTTCTCTTCTCACGAAAGTTCCAAGCTAGCGTCGAAAAGAGAGTAGAACGGACTGACAAAGACGTTCGGGGCCACGGGAGCGGAGACGCGGAAAAGACGTAGGCGTAAATAACGACAGGATCGTATAGACGGGAAGCTAGACAGATGGATAGATAAATAGATAAATAGACAGGCGCGGAGAGGGCGATGAGGGGTGGAAACAACGAGGTTAGAGGGTGATAGATGGGCGGACAGATGCCAGGGGAACGGGCGAGTCCGGGCGGGCTGGCAGCTACATTAACCGTGAACCGTGCGCCCGGGCGACATCAGAAAAGAAGCAGAGACAGCCGGCGGCGATAAAATAATGAGCTTCCGGTTTTTCCCGTTTCCAGGTGGCGTCTTTGTCGTGCTGGTTTGCGGACTGGCGTTGGCTATCCTCGTCGCGGTCCTCGAGTTCTGCTGGAACTCCAAGAAGAACGCCCAATCGGACAGGGTAAGCGAGCGAAGCACCGAGATAATTGCGTGCGATTTCGTGCTTCGCGTGTATGTGCTGCATGAGTGTATTTTCCTCTTCGTCGCGTGCAAGGCCGCTCGTCTCATCGTCACTAAGCCATTTCTTCCCTCTTTTTTTTTTTTTTTTTTTTTTTTTCCTTTTTTTTTTTTTTTTTTCTTTTTCGTCGAATATGTTTCGATCAACAACGGTTATACAATGTATCGGTTTTTCAGTATTTTGATCGAACACTGTTTGTCAGCAGAACGGAAAAAAGTCACGTAGCTTTTGCTTGATTACACGCCGCGGCATAGCCGGCAGGTCTGATCACACGCGTCCTTGTTCTACTTGTTTGATTTAACACGATACCGCTCTACGTAGCGGGTTAAACATCGTCCAAACAGTTTTCGTATCAATCCGTTCGATGCACTCGCAAACAGACGAAGCATGCTAAACATCACACCCGAGAGCCATATCGTGTGTCCTCCATAGTATAGCCAATCGAAGAGCAAACGATTAAGAGACGCGCCGCAGATTTAACGCGCAAAGAATTACTTGTGTCGCGAGATACAAGATATTTAAGAATTCTTATAGTCACTTTGAACATCAACGCACAATAAAATTAATATCGGAGCTCTTACACGTGTATCCAAGTATTCGAACACTGATTCAATTTAGATCCGAGTATTGGAATGCTTACTGGGTTTAAATCCGAATTTAGGCACATATATTAATATATGGATGTACGAATATTGTAAATGTTCGTTGTAATTCGTATACAATACTTGACTTCGAGATCCAAATATCTGAGTTCGTGAATATCCATTTAAATACAGATTATTCAAAACCAAAATTGGATACTCGGATCTGAATCCCATATCATTTGAAACCAATATTTAGAAAATTTCTCTAAACACGAGCAAGTAAGACACGCTAATTCTTAATAGAAGGTACAAGACCGCGGAGAAGTTCTATCGATGATAAAAAAAGATTAACTGTAAAGCGTCAAACTCACGTTTCGCTCCGCACGACGCAAAATTCTATAAAATGTTAGATTCACGGCGCACCTCATCCACCACCCCTCGATTCGATCACTATTCTTCGAGTCAATGAGTAAGTAAAGAAATCATGACAGGGAAAACGATGTAAGCGATTCACGATTGAAAATTCACGCGAGGGAAAGCGGCCTGGCACGCTTGAGAGGGATTGCATGGTATCGAGCTCGTGGTACGATCGTCTTTCTGTATCATTTGTTGGTATTGTTGTGCCTGTTCTCTGCCGGCCCCTGTCCATGCGTCGGCGGCAAAAACGAAAACAAAAAAACACGTCGAAACGGAAACGCCGCGGCACGGCAGTCCTTGTGCGCCGAGATGGCCTCGGAATTGCGGTTCGCCATGCGGTGCGGCTCGCGGCAGAGACCAACCGCGAAGGCGCGCAATTCCGACGCCGCGGTGCCCTGCGACCGTTGCAGCCCGCGTGCCACCAGGAGGAGAACGCGATATTGCTCGACTGGCCACGAGGAGACCACCTACATTCCGAGCATCGAGATACCACGGTTAAATGGTGTAAGTCCTGTCCCTCACGACGGGCTCGCGACGATGGCCTCTCTTTCAATTTCTCTCTCTCTCTCTCTCTCTCTCTCTCTCTCTCTCTCTCTCTCTCTCTCTCTCTTTCTCTCGGCGATCGAAGCGAAAAGCCGNCGCGACGATGGCCTCTCTTTCACTTTCTCTCTCTCTCTCTCTCTCTCTCTCTCTCTCTCTCTCTCTCTCTCTCTCTCTCTTTTCCTCCTTTAACTCTCTTTGTTATTACAAACTCTCTGACAGAGAAAATTTCGATCAAACGTGCATTTTGAGCATTCGAAGGTATTCAAAAGCACTGAGGTCTCTTTTGCATTTAATAAATATTGTCAATTTTACTTTTCCATATATTTTGAACAAACAGAACAGTATTCTTTTTATTTAGCTTTGGAAACCTCATTTACGAGGTTTGTTACAGCTGAAATATATTTAAATAATTATAAAATATATAAATTCTTCACAAATGCACGAAAACCCGCAGTTTAGCGATTTGAAATGATAGCTGGCTCGAACGATTCTTTTACACCGTACTTTCACGTGTCCTACCGTAAAGTCGATTTACAAGAGATTCCCTCGCAATCGAGAAGAGAAGCCATCGGTCGAATCCGGAGCTATGCCTGATTTCACGGTAATTCAATCTCGACGAGAATAAACGTGTGACAACGTTTCTCTCAACGAGTCGTTATCAACGAGTGATTTGGCACGCACACAGCCGGATTGTTATATACGAACGCAATTTCGAGCCGCGAACCGTTCGAGAGATTCGATTGTCGTGATCGAGGCACGGTCTCCATGGAGCCCACCAACAGATCTATGCGTTTCTTTCATCACAAGCTTCGAATGAAGCGCGAGATGGGGGAGAAAAAAACGCGAGGCCACGTGATGACGCGTGAAGGGAGTATTCGCAGAAGAAAAAAAGAAAAAAGTGGGAAGTTGCTTGCGCGAAAATCTGTCCCTTGACTGTCCTTTTGTGTCTCGTTCTCATTTTCTGTCTCTTTTATATGTCTCTCTCTCTCTCTCTCTGTCTGTCTGTCTGTCTGTCTGTCTCTCTGTCTCTCTTTCTCTCTCTCTCTCTCTCTCTCTCTCTATTTTTCTCTCTCTGTGATGCTCTCTGTTAGACTCGAGTACACGTTTGTTTCACACGGACTAAATCTATTTATTTGTCCCGTGCCTCTATGTACGTGGATTACGTAAATACTTGGTGTGTTCTGCATTTTGGTACGGTCCGATGTATCTTGCTTACTACTACTACTAGCGAAACGAGCGCCGCGCGCGTTTAATCGCAACTGGGCGCGGAGCTCTCAGTCACGCACTCGCTTACACTCGCCAACTCGCTTATAACTCGCTTCGACACGGAACGCGCCCATTTCTTGTACTACGTGCGCGTTCTATAAAACTTGATTGCATGCCTCATACCGCTGTTGAACGATTGTAATACGATCGAACGCGACGGCGACGTCACTTCAAATTCGTCGTCGCGCCGGCTAAACCAATGCTCGTGCGATGCCTCGCTCGGAATCGATCGTTCTCACGTGCACTCTCGAAAGTCCATCGAGTCGGACTGAAGTCGGACAAAAGAGGATGTGAGAAAAGTCTCAACAATGGCGTCTTATTATTCGTTTTTTATGCCGTTAGACAAAAGCACACATTTCGTGACGTTCATCTGGACTTGAGTTTGAAAAGAAGCTTTTACAAAAGAACGCGTGCTATTTTGTCGAGTTAATTGATTTAATTGTTGCCGAGAGTTGGAAAAATTTTCTCTAGCTCGTTGGCTCGATAAATAAAACTAGAAGGCAAACACTGGTACTGACCAAACCAAAATGAATCGTATCCGCTCTGTATCGAGAAACGTATAAACGTGGTCAACAAATTGAGCAATTTTAAAATTCGTCTCCAACGTCCAGATTGCCATCTTCTCAATTTCCAGCTATACGTTTGCTTCGTTATTCCCTCATTCGAAATTACACCCTCTCCACGCGGGGTACAGCTTTAATAATGGAAAATTCGCCGCGCTATTTGAATATCGATACGAAGCGATAACATTAAATAACTCGTAAAATTTGATTCCGCGAGGTTGCTTGCCGTTGCAAGAGAACCATGGGGGGAGGGTGAATATCCGCTGTTCGGTACGGTTACATCGGGCGGAGAGAGAGAATAGAGTGTTCGTTAAACAACGATCGAAAGAGGACACGTAGCCGAGGCGGAACGACTAGCCGTCCTCGAAAACTCGTGTGAATGGTTCTTCTGATCGTGTCGGAAGTGATTTTTCGAAGCTACGTCGCACTTTCCGAGCTCGTTTCCGTGTAACCGGCTGGCAAGTCCTCAGGATATTCCGAAACGTGCGCACGATCAGGACCACCAGGAAGGAACGTCGATCGTCCATATTCTTTCACCCCCCCAAAAAAAAGAAAAAGAAAAAGAAAAAAAACGAGGGACAGATCGAACGGAAATTTTTCAAATCAGTTTCTCCCGTTTCCTTGCCATCAGACCACTTCCACAAACGGAAATTTTTCACTGTTAATTGGCTCGAGTATCGGAAAAGTTGCGTAACAGTGGTTATATCGAGTTCAATTAAATCAGGACGAAATTACGGGCGCGCCAATGTCCGACCGGAAATTACACAGGGAGCGCAAGTTTCTGTTGCCTTGATTTGAAAATTAAGCTGGAAAATTTTCCCTCGCTCGACGTTCGATCGAACTCGAGACAGATACCCCGCGAGACTCGTTACTCAGAGCCGGAGTTTAATCGCAATTTCAACGAGAAAGAGGATCGGCGAATCGATGGAGTCTCGTCGGCGAGTTCCACCGTTCGAGGAGTATGACCGAATCGGATTTTCCAGTTTTCCCAGCGAATGGAAGGAGAGCTCTTCGGTCTCGAATTTCGAATTCTACTTTCGATACTTTAATCCGCGACGCGGCATCGATGCCTATCGATGCGGTATAATCCACGAAGAATATTTATCGCGATCCGCCCGTCTCATCCAGCAATTCGATACACAGGCAAACGAGTTTGAATATAGATCAGTGCTTCTCAATAAATATAGTGCGATTTTTCTGGGCAAAGAGTGATTAGAGACTTAGAGTACGGGGTTTTTTTTTTCAATCGTTTTTTATCAGACTCTGTTCTATTCTGATAGTTTAATCCGAGAGACTACTGATGCTCTGAATCTCGTTTAACGATACAACTATCAGTTATATCAATGCAAGTAAAAATGAAATTGATACAACATTAAACGTAAAATGTGCAGTAAAAAAAGTAAATCAACAATGAGGAGAATTAACTGTAATTATCATTCTGTAAACTCTGGCTATTGAATTAGGATCAGTTAGCTAGAAACGCAAACTATTAACGCTGTGTATATTTTATTATTTATTGTTTGCACAATATTTATGTATGGGTATAATCAATACATTGACGATGATGTTTATTAATAATTACGGCGTTAAAAACTTGTCGAAGATCGTGAAGAACTATATAAATAAAAAGTTGTGTTTTTTATTAATTCTATAATTGTATTATACTACAGAGATATTTTTCTTTGTTTTTTTATCAAATTTATCCCACAAATATACCACACTATATACTTGTTTGTTTCATAAATGCAGAAAGCGAAAGTGAAATTAAAATTACAATTTCATCTCGAACATCATCATCGTTTAATTCACCACTCGTCACCACTATCTTTCAAATTGTCTATCAAATTTTATTAACTATTAAATTGTCAAAAACTGTGAGTAGTCCTATTTCTATGGCCAAGAGCTGCACATTTATACATAAACCGATTAAAAGTGCGGGAAATTTCGTTTCGAACTTTTGCAAGTACCTACAGTGCAGAATAAAGTGACAGAAAGTTCACTTTTGCACTTTAGTGTCTCTCGTAAAAATTGTTCCAGCGCTTGAAAGCGATTCAGGAGTGCCGTTAGCAATTCAGAAGCAAGTCAAAATAGTTTTAAAACATTCGAGCGGAAAAATATTCGATTCCGAACCATTTCGATTCTCCGCACGTATCCGATTAAACTGAATGTTCTAGAATTTCGAAAAAAAAGGATTGAAAAGCGGTATTTCCGAGTACAAAAGCACCGGAATCGTATCCGAAAATTCGAACTGAAAAATGGCGTGTCAAGCCTCGCGATTTCGCAGGCTTGCTTCTCTGTTCAGCAAAACCGAAATGTTTCGAAACATTGTTGCTTCCGTTCCGGAAGCGCGAACCTCGGTTTCGTGAAATCGATGGTCCGCGTTTCGCGCGACTCGTCCCCTCGTTCCGGAACGTATCTGTCTGCAAAAAGCGAGGGAAAAAAGAAAGAAGGAAGGAAAAAGAAAAAAAAGGGGATCTATCATATATGCGGCCGCAACTTCGCGAGAGACCCTGTCACCTTTGTCCGCCGATATTTCATCGAATTTCGATTCTTACCCGTGTATACGTATTTTCGCAAGTAAATTCTCTATTCGAGGGGGTCGCAGCTGGACGTTGGTCGCTCAAATCGATATACAGGGACAGATTTCGTAAATCTCGTGGAGAAATTCAAGCGCCAGAGACGAACGGAGAAACGGAGAGAAAGCACGTACGCACGCGGCGAATCTCTCTCATTCTCTCTCTCTCTCTCTCAGAGACGATTCCAGATAGAAAAACTCGTTGGAAAACAAGGCGAGGACCTGTGACGCATCGAGCGATACCGACACGCAGGCTCGTGCGAAGCGGAGACAGCTCCTTCGCGAGTTACGAAAAAAGTTAAAACAAGTTTTAACGAGGCCTGGCAACTTTTAATAATTCGCCCGCTCGCGGCTATGAGACGTAGAGAACTCGGGGGATGACCCGAGGAGGAGGGTTGATGGCAATCGATCACCACCCCGATATAGCTAACACCCGTTGTTTCCTATTTTCTCAGCAGGAGGGTGGTGCGTTGTCGATGACGGAGATGAAGAAATCATTGAGCTTCGATCAAGTGGCAGCGGCCCGTGGCGGGAACACCTAGCACAGGCCTCATCCTCATCTTCATCCTCAGCAGCAGCAACAGCAACAACAGCAACCGCCACCGTGCAAAGCCACGCCCACGCACACACGTCACACACACTGCCACTCACATTCACACAGCCACAGTCACAGTCATACGCACAAGCACCAACCACCCCCACCGAGGCGGAGACGGGGCTCCTCAAGCATCGTCTTGGGACAAGGTTAGTTTCCCCCGGGTCATTTACGTAACTGCCAATTTTTCTACATTTTGTGGAAAAATTTTTGCCGCCTACATAATATACGTACGTACGCGTAGAAATGTGTACAATGAAATGTGTCCAAAGCGAGCTCCCAGTTTTTTAGTCATTTCGACAGAAATATGAATTTTCAAAAACAATTCTTGTCTATTCTGATCTTCTGTCTTGAAAATATCATAAGTATTTTTTAATTATTTATTTCGATGCAATTTGTATAATTAAAAACTGTAAATTCTATTGACATTCGTCACTTTTGAAATCGATATTTTTGGTATAATTATTGTCCAATTATTGTCCACTTCATAACTGAATTTGATATAAAAATAATTTGACAAAATGTTAAGTCATAAAATTTCCCTCCGAACGAAAACCAAAGAAACATGAGTCATATCGCTTTGAAGGAAAGAAAACGCTCGAAATAAATTTGTTTTAACGATCGGACTATTTAAGAAAAGAAAGAAAACGCTGGAAAAAATTTTTTTATAACGCACAGCACATTTAAGAACAGTAAGAACGCGAAGCTATTTAGAAAAAGAAAAAACTACAAGGAAAAAATGTCTTTGACACGCAGGAGGTGACCATCCTGAGAGTATTCTCTGGAGATTCGACTGCGACCTGGCGGGTGAGCCAGACGTGGTGATATCGCCGCCACCGCCACCACCACCACCCTCGGCGGCTGTGTCGAGAACCACGACCCTTTGACCAATACTCGAGGAGGTGCCGACAGGTGTGCCCGTCCAGAAGGAGCTGCCCACCCAGGCCTCGGTGGTAGTGAACGTGGTCGACCAGAAGGAGACCTGCTTATAGCATATGTAGTCGCCGGGGCGGCTGAGTCGACCGCAACGCGGTCCGGCTTGTGCCATCGGCGACGTTGGATCATCGATCGATCAGCTATCCACGTGACGACACAACAAAATGTAGATTCGCTTAGCAAAATACGAAACAAAACAGTGGACAAGCTGCGACGTGTGCCAAAAGAAAAGAAAAAAAAAAAAAGCGGTCCATCGAGCAGTATGGATCATCTAGGAATGATCGTGACGAGGACCGTGCGACCAATAAACGAACAGACGAAGAGACGTTGATCGAGATGGAACGCGACAGAAAAATGATTCGTAATGATCGGTAATTTCAATGGGGCAGAAAACGAGACAGGATGTACATCGTACATAGTTTACTTGCGAATGAAATCGTCCCGCTGATTACAAATGAGAAATCGATTGTGGAACGAGGTGTTTGTTGCGAATGGTCGGTACTATACCGGTTCGATGCCGGTGGTGAATGTTCGCGGTGCAATGTTAATAAAACAGGATCGATTGTACGTCGATCGAAAGGCGTCACCGTGCAAACGACCGCGTTCCAACGACCCGACGAAGCTGAATAGCAAATGAAACACCGTGTGCAACGTCAATCAAGCGGGTTATCCTAGTCCTAGGCGAGGACTTTCGAGGCTGGGAGGGATCGAATGGGTGGCTAAACAGCCGATTCGATTGTCCGGACTCTCCGGGCAATTTTCAAGCTAAACATATCGACAATGCAGCGAGAAACGAGGTCGAGAACTCATCGTTTGGCACGCTGAAAAAGTAGCCTCGTGTGTGCGCAGTAGGATGAGGTAGAACGACGTTACTATCGATCAACGACCACGATCACGTGTGATTAGACTCGGACCAAAACTTATAGTGACCACTGCCAACAGCTAGCCTAAACATAGTCGAACGACCTGTTATAGCATCCTCACGAACCACGAGGAAGTTCCAACAAATAAAAGGGACGCGAATGGCTATTCGAATTCACGGCCTAAAACCTGATCTTCGCGTTCGGCAAAGATCGATGTTCGAAATTTGTCGGAGACACCCACGAAGATTTTTCGATTCGAGCGATATTACACGGAACATGCACAATAAAGTACTATTTAAGAGGGACGGGAAAAGAGAACACACGTGGAATACAGGTTACAAAGTTTAGAGAACAAGATTTAGATAGAGATAGAGTCCTCTCTGTATACGAGAGAGGATTAAAAAGTACTCGGGACGGGTATACTGTCGTTATCTCTTCGACTAAACGACCAACACGACCAGAGATAGTAATCTAGGAGGAATCAAGAGACAAGCTATAAAATTTATCACTTTATAGACAAAATTATACCAATGAAATCACCGAAGCAACCTCGAGCGTCGCTCACGAGAAGCGAAACGAATCGGAGAGGGACGTAGTAGTACAAAATTTCCAAAGCGTTACCTGACTTTTGTTTACGATTTTGCGCCCTGACCTTTTTTCCCACGCCGTTTCATGCGAGTGCAGTCGCCAACGAATAGAGACTCGACGATTTGATTCTGGCCGTTTTGAGTTCGACTGCGCCGCGAACCAGAATTTTTCACCGCGTTTTATACCACGGAAGAAAGGACGAGAAGCAAAATTCGTACGAACAAAGGCAGCCTCGAAAGATCGGCCGTGCACGGGGATCGATTCACTGCTTTTGCCACGGGATCGTACGGAAACGTACGAACGAGTCGGAAGATCTTCTCGACCGAGGAAAGAAGCATACTTCGAGGAATAGTTCGTTGATTCGACGTTGATACGCGTTCTGTATTATAATAGACACGGTTGTACGTACATGATCGAATTTTCTTCAAGTTGACCGGTGATTCACGATTTTGCCGGACGATTGTATAAAATGAAACAAAAAAAAAAAAAAAGAAAAGAAAAAAATGGGAAAAAAATCACACGTATGAGCGAGTACACAGGGGACAGGTTGGTACGGTGTACGCGCGCATACACGCATCTTATCGTTAGTATACATGTAACGCCATAGATAAGTGCGTAGCCGCGTAAGAGACCTAGTCATATTTTGACACGATCGAGTTTATTATATCGAGACGATACGATACGTTGTACAGTAACCGTTTTTTCACCGAGAGTCGAACGACCGACGCCGACGTTGTCGAGGAAAGCGAGTTTTTAGTGTTGCGCACCGCGTCGTACACAAACATACAAAAATACATCACGCAGATACAAACACAGACATACACCGTGTACATACAAGAGAAACGAGATGATTGTTGAATGAATAAGAGGAGTGAACGTCCTTCGATGGTTTTATTAAAGCGTTATTAACGATATCGAGAGGAAGGGTGAATAAGGATGTGACTGATGGGTGCATGATTGAGGGTGCGTGATGAAAAACAGGAGCGAATCGTGCCAGAAAAGGGGATAATCTGCGCTGATGTCGCGGACGACAGGCGGATGACGATGCTTTTCAAGTCACGTCCGATTATCCACCGCGTGATGTCGTATAATTCGATAATAAGATTCGATTGATGCCACCGCGAACGAGACACGTTTCCAGGCGACGGCGAGCATCACGACGTGTCGTCGAGGAATAAGTACGGCCTCTATAGATAATTTTAACGTAATTGGAGGCTGTGGAAAGCGAATCGAGACAGACAGCTTCGTCGAAAATTGATCACGTCGCTGAGATGAGGAGTCCATTTCGGTGGAATGACGAACAGGACAAGACGCGATAAGAAATTTTTAACGATCGAGATGATCGAGTCTCGGAGCTGATGGGAGCTCGCGTAATTGCCATCGCGGGAGAACGCTAATCCCAGCCTGTTGATAAATGAATTCTTCATCCGCGTCGATTAATTAAGAGGTTCGCTCTCTCGAAATCGAGACACGTCGGTTCGTCCCTTTCTTTCTCCTGTCTTCGTGTCTCTCTACGCGTCGATTTATTCCGCAAGGTCCGCGATATCGGAATTTCCATTTGCTCATGCCGAAAGCGTGTAAATCGGGCCGGGCACGATTCGTTCTCGCGGCCAGGACCCCGACTGAGAAATTCTCGTGACTGCGATATTTCGATCAAATTGAAGAGCGGAAACGTTCGCGCAGATAATGGCACGCATTACTGCGACGAACGAAATGGGGGAGGGAATGAATCGAGGCGTGTGAGATGCTGGTCGGAAGAGCGGACAGTTCGAACAGTTCATAACTCTACTTGTCGCGTCATCACTGGTGTGCCACTATTCAATAAATAAATTTTATTTACTTAATCGATCTAGACGTTTCTACACTTGGCGTAGCAATTTGGAAACACGTTGACTTCCTTTTTGTTTTCTTTCTTTGCGATCGAGGGTCTGAGACCCCGCGGGGTGTGAAATTTCTATCGATTGCAACAGTCTCTCTCTCTCTCTCCCCGTCTTGATTCTCAGCTCTTCGGTCGAATGAATGTGATACGCAAATGAATCGTCAACTTTAAACATATCTCTCCGAAATAAGACAGACAATTAAATGTTGTTATATACATGTTTTACTGAATATCATTGAGACACTTTTTCTATCTCCGTGCAAAGTTCATCCATTGACAGTCATACCATGATTAACCCTCAGATAGTACTGTTGGGTCATAGATGACTATAGAAATTTGTGTCAAGTTAGTAAAATTTAGTATTTGATTTTGATTCGATTTTGACAGTGATTAAGTGATAAAGTTCAACTGAATTAAAAATTCTACAACTGAGTAAATAATTGAACTCTAAATCACTATAGTTCCCGATGGCCCAACATAACACGTTCGTGGCCGACGTAGTCTTACGTCATTTTATAATTTACGACCAATTTCCAATTCTACAGTATTTTCGTATTTTCAAGTCATTCTGTAAGAAAGCATTATACATGAATTCAAACAGCTGCTTCAGTTTCACATTTTTCTTCGATTTATTTCAACTTGCACTTGCAACGTTTAATTCTTCTTTTTTTTTCTTCTTCTTCTTCTAAACAAAGTGATTGTATACTATACAAGCAAATTTTGTATATTTACTTCCATTTAAGTAGCAAAACTCCCCTAATAAATGGTCAATACGAAACTTCATGTCAGAATCGTCAGCTGCGAATGTGTTCAAAGTTGAAACCATCCCATGCTTGTCCCAAACCCCTGTGAAAAATTCGACCGATCATTCAGCAAGTTTTACGCGCGATTTATGTACCTTTTCCTTTGACACCTCCCTTTCTTTCACAGCCGAGCACTTGGCGAGGAGGATAATAAACGAGCATGGCAAATGAACTGCGATTTTCGTTTCTTCGCCAGGGAAATTCATCCAGGGAGTTCAGCCCGATCGATTCGATCTGAACGGAACACGGAGGGACACGGCGACGTCATCATAGACAGGATGACAAGTGAACAACGATAGTTCATCAGTCACGTTTATTCCTCGATACATATTCAAATCGACCCGATGTGCCTTCAGTTAACGTAATTTCGTTTGCCGCTACCGTTACGTCAATTATGCAAACCTCGTTTCCTGCATGAAACTATCAAGTCAGCCTATCGATGTCCCTCGAACGCCACCATCTTCCGATTTAATAGCGTGTTCGTCGACCCCGATCGCCACTGACCCAGTACGAATTTCCATTTTCATACGACGAGTGAATAACGACGAATAAAAACGTTTCATTGTTTCTGTCGAAAGTTTCGTTTTGTTTTGCTGTTGTGTCCAAACGTTTGTTGTTCGAACGAGATGGTCCATTCGAATCAATTTTATATCAATGTCCATCGCAGTTAAGTGAAACGAAATTATTATTTCGTTGGTTAAATAAAACTTGAATTTGGCAATCGCGTGTTGTATAATTGACTTCAATTTACTAAATGTTCCATTAATATTAATTTCACTCGCGACCACTACGCACGAACCTTATTTAGGTGTATTAATCGTTAATGCCGTAATTTGCAATCCCATTTGTTATTATGACTCGTCATCGTTATTATTAACCAGGAATTAAATTCTTTGTTTCTGTTTTCTTCAAGTAAAAGATTAAAGATATTATCTTGATTTAATTCGTTTATGATTTTATGTAATTAATGAACGTAGTTCGTCAGACAATTGTATAAAAAATAATTAAATTTCTCTCAATTTTTCACGATTGTATAATATTTTGGTTGGAAGGGATAATGACAAAAAATGATATTAAACAAATTCTTGAGAATTGAAAAATACTTTCAAATGAAATACTGCATTACTACATTTGTTGATCTTTAATAAATTAACTCGAGTTTAGATTGAATTTAGGTGACCAAAACGTTCCTCTCTATTTTCCCGACTATAATTGAACCTCAATTTGTTTGAAGACTATAATTTTTAAAATTTACGCAATACGTGATCTTTTTGTCAGATTTTTGTAAAATAACTAAAACAATCGATAACTAAAGTATAAAACTTGTAGAGAAAACGAATTTTATAATTAATCAATAAAATATTGCATCGAATACGAAAAACTTTATAACAAATAAAACAAATGAATAACACAAGCTGCTGATCATATATCTTAAACAAAATCATTCAAATCTCTAAAATTGGGCCGATTTTGTAGATTTTAATGTTCTCTATGAAAAATTAGTCATTATCATCATTCCGATATTGCAGAAATTAAAACGGTTTAGTAAGATAAATGTCGAACGTTCTATTTTGACAGTTACGACGAAATAACATTTACAGTATTGGAATTGGCCTGAATATTGTCCTTTCCTATTTATGGCGTCTCCGGCTTCGTTCGTTCGGAATCTGAGGCGTGCAACTTTCTCGAAATTGTCACGGCGAAGTGGCTTCCATCGCTTCCATATTGAAAATTGCATTCATTTAACCGCGCCGCGTCAAAGGCAGCCCGTTAAAATCTGGGCCATTGGTCGTTCCTCGCGGATGGAGAAAAGATGAAAGAGGAGAGAAATCGTGGAAAGAGGCCGGGCTGCCGGAAGAGAAATAAGAATCGCCGTCAGTTATCGAGCCCCCGCCGGTTTCCAATCGAATCGCGTACTCGTTAATTTTTGCGATATCGTTACGCCATAAAATGAATCTTCTCTCCATTCCGTCCCTTGTCCCTTCGATCGTTAATAGGAATACGAACGAATTGTCGAACGTTCGAGAATCGGGAGCACCAAGCCTCGCCTCAATTGTTCTCCACAATGAAAGAAGAAACGCCGAATCTTACGACTGAATTTTGGAGCAATAGGTTTGTAGTAATATTAAACAGTAGATAGATGGATAGATGATTTTGTTTACAGTTGTTTACAATCTTTCGTCATTATTAGGATTATATGCAAATGTTTCATTTTCCCGTGAACGCAACGGTAAATTATAAACTAAATTTTTTGCTAAAATAATAAAAATGAATATATTTAATTTATAACTTTTAATTTATTCAAAATTTAAAATCTCTGCTTTAACCTTTCATCTGTTAACAAGATACTCAATAAAGAATGATTTAATAAATAGCAATAATTAGACAAATCCATATTTGTTTTGTGCGACATCACAGAGATTAGTCGACTTTCTGACTTTTATGTCATTTGGTGTCTCAAGAAGAATTTTATTATAAAATAATCAAAAAAAAAAGAGCTGAATAAACTCAAAGAATTTTAAAAAATCACATAAATTACATTTAATCAACAGTCAATGTTAGTATCAATATTTAAAAATATTAAAAATTAATTAATATTGATATTTAAGAGAATAACAATAACATACGTATGTATTGCGGAGGAAGCTTTGATATGGAATCGGCTACAAAATATAGTGAATATTAAAACTCTCCTATAAAAATAAAAAAAAAAAAAAAAAAAACGGAATGAAACATATTTTTCAACTGCTTGCTGAAAAAGTACAGATTCTAATCACGGTCGGCAAAAATACAAATTATTAATATACCCGTACGCGTATGTACCTCAGCAATCCATCGACTTCGCTGCTGGAATTCTCTCGCGTTTCTCGATTTTACAGAAAATAAATAACCCATTGGAAACTTGGAATAATCCTAATTAAATGATTAGACATTTTCACGGTATTTCACTCGATAGAAAGACAAAAGCTATCGCGTTTCCTTTTGATCGGCGAGGATCAGAAGACGAATCGCCTCAATTTTCAGGAACTTTCTTTTTAACAAGATTTCCCTCCCCCACTTTCCACCCTCTTCACAAACCCTCTTCTCGAACCTTGTTTCGAAACGCCGGGGCAAATTGAAAGCTTCGCTAATACCCCTGATGCCTCAAAGCAGATGTCACGATCTTCGTCTGCGGCCCCTCGTGCCCCATCGTTTGGGCGGTTCGTTAGTAAATTACAAGGAGGAACGCGCTATTTAGCCCGACAAATCGATCCTTTGCGCCTAATACGCGGATAATGGACTCGGGGGGAATAAAACTGAAAAATTGGACGTAAGACAGATGCTCGTTAAGATAACGGCGGCAGTCATTCTCGCTCTCGTTGAACGATTGTTTCTTAATAATTCAGCGTCGAATGACGGCGATTTAATACGTAGCTCTTTGACGTTCAACGAACGAACGAGAGGTGACACGATGGAGGCGGGAAGAAAAATGAGAAACAACGTGACAGGAAAGATCGTGGAAATCGAACGATTCGCCGCGCCAGGCCAATTTTCCAGTTCCGTCATTTTTTTACGTTTAATCTCCGACCAATGATTTATTACCAGAGAACGCTAAGCGCGAATGTTCATCGATACGCCTTCCAAGAAACAAAATTGTCGAATTGTCGTGCGTCGCTGATAATTTATTCATAGTCTGTGAAACAATGGAATATTTATGCAAATTCAATGATTGAATTTGTTGCAAAAATATTGCCAACTATTTACTTGTTATCGGTCGTTAACTTTGTCAATTATGATAACATCCATTCACGCATGTCGTAAGACGTATGGATTTGACAGATTGTTATTGTTTCTTGGACTATCCTTTATTAAAAATCCTACAAGCAAAAAAATTAGACAGAAAAATGTCGCGAATTTTTTTACTGGTTTACTGGTTACCAGACAAATTCAGACAGCTTTACTACGAATGAATTAGCTATTCAATTTATCAGAAACAGAGATTAGTTCTACTTTATTTATTGGTCATTTTTGATCTATACTTTGAATAAAATTCATATGAAGCCAATCTTTATACTTTTCAATCATCCGTGATGCACATCAAAACTGTACAATGGCATATTAAAATAAAATGAATATTTGATCAAATCATTATTTATTGCAGGAAGACTTGAGATGTAGAAGAAATGTTTTTAAAAACGTTATTTCGCAATATATTTCCCTCTGAAGTTTTGCATCCTTAGATTTCTCACAAAATGCATAAAAGTCAACCAGTTTACCGATACTGTAGCCTAAATTCGATCAACTTTAAACAATTTTAAACAACGTTAATGAATTAAGGATGTAAAATCCGATTGCTATTTTCTCGTTTGCCAGGCGCTTCGAGAACGGACAGAATCCTCGTCGAGGATTTTCGCGGAAAGCTTCTTTCGAGACGTCTAATCAGACCAGACGAGTAAAAGTTTCGACTCTGGGGACTCTGGGCCATCCTTGGCAACGTTGTGGTAATGAACAGAAACGAGACGGGGATAATACGCGAGGAAAACGGTGGTTGATTAAATTTAAAGGTCCTCCGGAGGACGGCGCGCAGGCATTTCCGATTTGCATGTTGATTGACAAACGCGTAGCTCGTGATGGATCTGCAGGAGTCACGGTGACAGTTCCGGTGGTACCAGCGATTGATGGAATTATCGATAAAAATCGGCGAGGGAGAACGAAAGAGTCGCTTTTCCTCTCGTCTTCTGCCTTTCGTGCCTGTTAAATGTGAGAAAATTGAATTCATTCCAGTTATTCATCAATTTAATTGAACGTCTTTTAATAAAAGAGGAGTACAACGTCCAAGGGGATGGATCGATAAAATGATTAAAAACTTCAACGCCACATAGTTTGGAAGAAACTTCTAATTAAAAGAATTAATCCTCATTCGACTCTCCCTTCCTCGACTATTTATTTCCGCGTAATTAAAACTTTAATTCGTTCGATCGATTCATGTCTTTCTTTGTTTCTTCTCTTTTTTCTATCTAACTTACAAGAGAAGATTATCCACCCAGAAAATCCGAAAATGATGTAAGAATAATAATATACAGGACATATGTGATTAGGTACTAGGTAATTCTTTTTGCTGAGACGAAATTCACTTGAACGGAATGAAGTTGTTGTTACGCCGAAGTGATTGTTCGTTGCAATCGTTGTTAGAATTGTTATAATTTACAAATTATAGAAGACAGAAGAAAGTTTTGAAATAACAATCACTTCTTTTAATTAGGACTATCACGAACTAGCAGATTCATCAATTATTCACAAATTTTATAAATAATGGGACCACATAGTAGTCCTTAATTATAAAAGTTACTTTTTCTATTTCGTATCGGTTATAAAATAAAACCAAAAACTGGCATATAGTGAACCTTGGAGTGAATTTCGGCAGGAAATAGATCCTTAGAGTTCAATAATTTTTCAAATTTTCTGAGTTTCGCGATATATCCTTGCCTTTATTTCGATTCTACCTGTACTTCATTATCACCTTCGTAACTCGCTCGGTTCGTCGAAAGAGAAATTATGTAACTTCATCGAATCGAAGAAGCAAATGCTAGATCCGTTTTTCGCGGCAGCCAAGTCGAAATGCACCGATAACGAAGATTCGAAACAGAATAGTTTTCGAGTCATGACCGTGTTTCACCTTTCTTCATTCTTCATCCCTGAGGCTCCACTTGACCGTGCTTATCTCTAACCAAACCCATTACGAAATGTAAAAAATATCCGTGTTTCTTTGAAAGCGGCGTACTCGTCGTTGGTCAAGTAAATCGAGCGTAACGTATCATCCGGTGTTTTTACGTGGGTCGTTATCTCTCCGACATTTACCTCGCGGAGACTATCCCCGTTTTTTCGCGTCGCTAAGAAGAAAAGGAGGATCATAAAGAAGCCTCAATCGTACAAAATGAGCGGGACGTTCAAGTGCTGATCTAAAATCTACACGGTCGACGCGTACTCGGAAAGAAGCTGGACGCTTCCACGGATTTAATTTTCGGCTGAAGACAAGTAGTGGCCGATGAACTTTTCATCGCTGGTCTGGTAATCGTGACTTTCCGGGAAATTGCCGCATTATCGCTGGTGAAATACGACGAGGGACCACTGTGGCCATTGATCAGAAGTTACTTGTTATCTTGTCGATTTAAAGCATTTGTCGACTGTCCGCTTGAGATGTAACACGTTTTATAACATCTATGCTACGATTTTGGTACATAATTGTAAGTAAACGATTTTAGAAATAAATGGGCCGATTATTCTACATAAAAATGAACGAATAATTTCAAAATAGCAAGAATTCTAACGCCCTACAGTAAGAATTTCAGTGAAGAAAAAATTATTCTAAGAATGAGTAGATTAATCATTCTGCAAATATATAGACCAATAATTATTCCGCATAATAATAATAAGTCCGAAAGGAAAAGCACAACAGAAAAAAAAATCTACAATAACAATTTTAATAAAAAAAAAAAAAAGATTCCAACGATGAAGAATCATTGTCGACATAATTATTAAATAACTAAACAAATAATACACTTCAACGTGTATTGGATAGAGATAAAGAGGTTAGTCTCTAGAATAAGAGCTTATCTTTCCAAAGAACAACCTTTTGAAGTAGTGTAGAATTTGTTGTTGTCTCAGCGACGACGTTTCGTCTTCCAAACTTTTACTTGCAATGCTTCGACTTTCGTCACAATTTGTACCGTCGAGTAACGAGTGAAAATTCTGTGACACGACGTAAAGGAAGTAACGGAAAAGTTTGCAGCCACTGAATATTCTATTATCGGCGCGGCAAACTCGAAACGTTTCTAGAACGGGGAACCATCGATATTTCTGAAGATTCGATCCACCGAGAGCGAGTAATGAGACGTCACGAATACATGACGCGTTTCCTTAAAAATCTTCATTGTGAATCGCACTACAACTTTAGCCTTTCATATCGGCAAAAGCTCGCAAGGGAAATTCGCAATTAAATTTCTAGAAGCAGCTTTGTGAAAGACGCTTTAATACTGAGCTTTGACGTGGAACTACGTTGAATTCTCTCTCGTCTTTTAATATTTCTGCGAGTCTAGCACCATTTACGTCATATGGAAATTCAAGAATTTATCTCCTAATTTATGCTCTTAACTCTTAATTGGTACTATTGAGTCACGGACGGCTACTGTAATAATTTGGACATATTTGAATTAGATTGTTTTATTTCAAGATTTTCTAGTTTTGGTTTGAAAAATCTAGATTTCTTTTAAATTTTAGATTAAATAAGTCAGACAGTGTTTTAAAATATATAACTTAGTCCATAAGAATGCGATTCAAGAATACCAACCGAGGGTCAAAATGTTATCTTTCATACCCTAGTTTCTAAAGAGTGAAAGTAGCAAGTAAAATTCAGAAGACTGAATTATTGTTCTTAAGATCTTAAATTTGCCACTGTAGTGATGAAGGCAAAGGACTTGAGATTCCATTATTGTAAAAGCATTTATCCAGCATCTCAAAGAGATATATGTGCAGCATAATCAATAGATTAAGCATCAATCAACAGACCTCCAAGACATAAGACAGCTAGTATCCTGAGATTAATTACTATACGCTAGTGCATCACGCTATATTTACAGTCGTACATATGTGGTACCATTCTCCGATGATAAATATTAATAAAACAAACAAAATAAAGGTTCGTGTACCGACGCACAATCATGTATCCAGCAATGGTAAAACATTGATGGAAGTTTTTTATCAATCAATGTAAATTAAGGTTTTGCAGCTTTATCATGCAATTATTAACTAAGGACCACGGACGAGATATATGAACCAAGCATACAATGTATTTTTTCGGCCCACGATTAGGATATTTACCATTTTCGTGTCACATCCTGTCGTACCGATTCAGTACGACAAGTTTTGCACCGCGAAAATCAAAAAATATGGACAGTGTTGCCAAAGAACTCGAGAATTATTCATTATTAATTAATATTTATTCATTGAACGCGGGGATACTTCATCAATGAAGGAATATAACAATTCAAAACAGAGATTGATGAAAATTGAGATGAAACGGACGATCATTGATCATAGTGATTCTTGTTCGTTCGTACGTGCGTGCTCGAGCAATACCCACATAAACGTTCGTTTCAAGATTTACTTGCGACCTATCCGCAATCGCGATACTAAACTTGAAAAATCGAAGAGTAAAACCATAGTGGAAGTAAACGCCGCGAAAAATTTTTTAAAAAACATAAAACATATTGTTTCTAAAGACACGGTGGTATTTGTGAAAATTTCAATTTTAATAATGATAAAAATTGGGACTAATAATTTGAAATGTATTTATTTTATGACTTCACATTCAACTTCAATAGAAAGAGAGCTATAGAGAATAGAATTTATATACAATATGACAAAGTACTTACATTTTTTGAAGCACCATAAGATTCTTGGAGGGGAAATGGAGACTGTAGAAGATCTGTAACAAAACATTAAACATTAGAATTTATATATTAAAAAGTAATGCAAAATCTTAAATTTGAGGTAATGGGAGATTCTTACATTCTGGGCCTTAGAGCCACCGTTGGATTTTCCCCCAAAAATGCAAAAAAATTGATGCTACGAAGAGTCTGTAATAAAAATCAAACATTATACTTTATTATTAAATTTGAAAAATTGAAGATAAAACTACTTACGATTTTGATCTCCTGGAGAGGCCTTATCCTCTTGAGCACTGACTCTAATACACTGAAAACGAATATTGAACAAGAAAAAATATAGAAAAAGAAAAATAAAAAACTATCAACGCGCGCGTTTAAGCAACAATCGGCGGAATCACTGATTCTAACTTCGCGAATTATAATTTAAAGGAATTTAATTTAATGTAATGAGAGCCATTTTGCTCAGAAAAATATTAAAATACTACGCAGCAAACACTGACTCTATCAACCACATTGCGCGCGGTCACAAAAATTTTCTGAAAATAAAGCTGATTAGTAAAAGGAAAGAGGGCGAAGGATACGTTTATTTAAAAAATACTGCTATTATTCTAGAACATAATTCTAAAGAAACTTGAATATATATACAATTGTAAATTCAGTTTTAAATTATAACGTATTAAATTATAAAGTATTTCTCAATACTGAATACTGTAGATGAAAAACAATTATTGTATTCTGAACGTTCGTTATTAAAGTGATGCGTATTAATAATACATAACATATATATAATCACGTTGTGTATCATAAATATTCGAAAATGTTTGCACAAACCAAACTTTTACAGCTAAATGTATTTTAGAAATTTTATACATATGAAAGCTTGCGCTGAATAAATGAAAGTAAAAGAGTATCGAAGAAACGACGCCGATAGATTAGAAGTTACGAACCTAATGCGACGTAATACGTCTTGTTGTCATGAAATTCCACAGCCGATTGACACGTGTCCCCGCGACACGTCTTGTCATTCAATTGAGAAAGTAGTAAGGTATAGGGTGATTTTGTCCGAACAAGCACGATGATTGAAACGAACATAAACATTGTGTTCGTATTGTTGTTTTTTACTTCGAATTGCGAGCTTCTACGTTTTACTCTATTTGAGAAATGAATAATTTCATTATATTACGCAGTAAAATTATTATTTTAAATATTAAATATGTACATTCCAAATAAATTATTGTTAATATAATTATTAGAATTGTTAAGAATTACGCAGTACGAAGTTAAAGTAACAACAAATAATTGAAGTGTATGTGTAAAAACATATAATAAAATATGTGAGTGTGTGTGTGTGTACTAACACTGAGGTTAGTCAATTACAAGGTTACAATATTTTTATTGGATAGCATTGAAATTAAATTATGATATAAAATTATAAATAACTTTTAGCATGATATGTTCTGTTTAAATGTTTATATGCTATTATTTCTTTAATTGTTCAAAATTACATATAATAATTATTCGGTTAAATGTTACCTTGAGCTGAGACGAAAAATGCAATTTTATCTTAAAAATTCACAACACAAACACTAATCTAATAGCTATTGATTTATATTTTTACCTGAGAACTTTTGGATGATAATTCTTTCTGGATGATTCTTCTGGATAATTCTTTCTTCAAAATTATATGTTACGAGTCTCAAATACTTTGTATGAATCAAATATGGCGTCAAATCAAGCTGCGCAGTAGACGAACGGCAATGATGCGCAGAACATATTCAAACCCATCAGCGAAAGCGTTCCTTTTCGAAAAAGAATTTGCCTTCATTAAAGCAACATCAATGAAATCTTACCATACATTACCTACGTTAATTAAAGTATGTTGAACAGCATGGCTATGAAACGTGAGAAGATGGTGGTGAAAGAATTACGCAGTTAATAAACGACACTCGCACTGACACATCCGGACGCCATGATTTTCGACAATATACTAACCCTCGCGCAACAGGTTACGTCATCAAACTAATTTGGTGGGGTGGGGGTTCGAGTATTCGCAAATAGGATGCGATTAATATGTACGTGAAGAAACAAAGTATCTTATGAAAATATTATTAACAGAGAACACATTATGTATTATACACATTATACACTCTTCTGGATAACACTTTCTTCAAAATTATAATCTGATGTTACGAGAGTTTCAAATACTTTGTATGGATCAAACATGGCGTCAGTAAGTCAAGCTGCGCAGTAAACGAACGGCAATGATGCGCAGAACATATTCAAACCCATCAGCGAAAGCGTTCCTTTTCGAAAAAGAATTTGCCTTCATTAAAGTAATATCAATGGAATCTTACCATACATTACTTACGTTAATTAAAGTATGTTGAACAGCATGGCTATGAAACGTGAGAAGATGGTGGTGAAAAAATTACACAGTTAATAAACGACACTCGCACTGATACATCCGGACGCCATGGTTTTCGACAATATACTAACCCTCGCGCAACAGGTTACGTCATCTAATTTGGTGGGGTGGGGGTTCGAACATTCGCGAATAGGATTAATATGTCGTGAAGAAACGAAGTATCTTATGAAAATATTTTTAACAGAGAACATGTTATGCATTATACACTTATAACATGAATATCTACGCAAATTAATTCCACTCACTGGAATAAATGATGATTCGATTGATAAATATAGGGTGTAATTAAAGACAATGCTTTTTAACAATATAATTACAGTTACAATAAAGTATACTATAATGTAATTTTATTTTCTCTTTTTAATTTTGATTCAGTACATAAGTATGTCTTGAGTTTAAGATTTAATTACAGGTTCTAAGAAAAAATCACCATTCTAATTAATTATTACGTAATAAGAATGCTACTTCATCTTTGACGATTGAGTAGAATTGTAATGTTATCGCAGTACATCACAGAGGGCGCAACGCGCTGATTTTTTTTGAGGTCGGTATTTCAGAACATGGGACTTGAAGTTTTACAGAAGATATAAATGATAAGACCAAACCACAAACACAGATGAGGTTTATGAATGGACCCAGCATACGATGTATTTTTTTTGGCCAACGATTCCAAGTCAGCTGATCCCGTTACCATTTTTGTCATATCCTGTCGTACCGATTCAAGCAAGTTTTATACCGCGAAAATTAAAAAATATGGACAGTGTTGCTAGATTTTTTGATACTTCATCAATAAAGGAATATAATGATTTAAAACAGAGATTGATGAAAATTGAGATGAAAAATATTTAATATATAATTATAATAATTTAATTATTAACATCTATTTAAAAGTATTAGAAAAAATGTATTGAAATGAAATGAAAGTAGATTTTTTTTATGTTATGATGTATTTCCTACAAACTTAATATTTTTACAATCTTTTTTTCTTTTAAATAACGCTAATACAAAAAGTTGAAAAATTTTGAAGTTCAATCGTTCACTAAATGCAGAACGCTGTCTCTAGTAATGCCAATTTCTCTTAAAGTTGTTCCTAAGTGCTCCAATCTTCTTGGTGAATAACTGAGGATAGAAAAATGTAAATATATATATATCATAATATAATATAAAATTTTGAGACGAAGACAGTGAATAAATTTTTACCCGCTAAGAACAATTTTGTATCCTCGAGGAACAGTTCTTGCCATTGCTCTATCTAATAATTGATAAAGTCGGGCTATCGGTTCGTCGGCAGACACGTGTACCAGATAAACCGTACCGCCGTTTAATGATCTGACTTTCAATCGAAGTTCACCCGGTTTCCCAGACGATTCGTTGATCTGATGTAAAATAGGAGGCTGGAACAGTCGGAAGAATATTAAAGATTTATCATTCAAATTAGTCGGTTACGAAAAGAATCATATCCTTACTGCATTCTTCCTGCTCGGTGCAGCAGATCTTGCAGCTTGTTGACTTTTTTTTACTGTAGCCTGATGATGCGGCGAAGAAAATTGTGAAGGATCGACGTTCATCTTTGGTGCTGACCTTGAAGTAATGGAGAATCGAGAATTTGGTAAGCTGGCGGATCTTGATCGTTGCCTGAGACGTTCATCCGCGTTATCTAGCCGGCTAAATTGAGGATAACGCTGTTAAGTTATTAACCTAATGTATTCCAATTGATAAATTTTTACTTGGGCGATAATTTAGATGCTCTCTCGGTGGAAGTATGATAACATCTACCAGAGCTTGGGAACCTCATAACACCTCTAGATTTTGAACCTGCCTCTCTTCCCGAGTTTTCATATTCTCTGTTCTTAGACGTTTCACGCTTACGAGAAAAAGTTTTAAGTAAGCATTACTTGTATAGACAATTCATTCATTTTTTATATGATATCAGACTCTTTATGAAAAAGTTACTTTCTCTCTTCGAGTCGTTCTCTTTTCGCTCAAACCGAGTTCTGCATTAATGTGCGATTGTAAATGAGTATCGGAGCAGATGTTGTTGTGTGATGCCATGATTTGAGAACGGAGGACAAACATTTCTACAGGAGGAGCTTCCAAAGGAGTTTTCAGTTTCGATCTGTCGAGAAGTTTCATGTTCAATTGTTAAAAAATTCTGGATATGATTTATTGTTACCGAGCTGTGGTAGAAAAGAGTTCTTTAGAGGAGTCAAAATTATATAGACTGTCTTTTTCCCTCGGAAAGGCACTGCGACGATTCGATCTCTGGTTACTACGTCTACGAGTAAGTCTAGATGACATCGGTATATTATCAGCCATTTCTCTTCCCAATCGATAACCTTGGCCAGGAAAATCGGAATTCAAGAACACTTGATTTCTATGATCCTCAACCTAATAGAACAGTTCTCAAAGTAAATTCCTTTCCTTTTCCTTCTTTTGACAAAAATTAAAATTGAAATTTCACCTTGAAGGGTACACCCTCTGGATAAGCTTCCTGTAATTCAGAAGGGAAATAGCCATCCATGATATCACGTAGAAACGATAACGTAGTTGGATCGTTGTAAGATCGTAATGGGCCGTCTTGAACTATCATTCCATTTTTGTAGAATTTCAATGACATGCAAGAGGCGGTCTTTGAACAATTATTAAACAACGTATTATGTTATTAAAGTTCACTAATCGCGCTTTGACAAAATGATTTAACGTTAGGTATATGCATTATCGCGCAATTAATTATTATTCATTATCGGAAAAACGAGAAACTACGGTTGACTCATTGTCAGCTGCAAGTTAGAATTGTGGTGTAATTATTTGTTCATTTTGTTAACTCATATTCGTCATTGTTATTCGCGTAGACAACCGATTCGATTGATTAACAGCCTTCTGTGTTACGTTAGAATACATTCAGAGCAAAATATTGACGAAAATTGATTGGAAATATCAATGAAACGTATCTATTAGCGTTTTATAAAATGATGGGGAAAAAAAAACGATCACGTAACCATATTTCGTCAGAACGCATAACATCAAACAGTGTAGGAATTTGTTTCGCAATTCTTAAAAAATTATGTAGATATCTAGAACATCTTACCGCTTTATATTTTTATAAATTACGGAAATTTCAGCAATGTATTGAAAAAAGAAAAAAAAAAAAGAATTCAAAGAAGTTTCACGTTCGTGAATCGTTGTAAATTATTTTATACAAAGTAAATAATTCTAAGAGAAAATAATATAGATAGAGATTTACTTTGAACGAAGCTCCGTTTCCTCTTTCGTTGTGCTGCACGTGAACTTCGCCCTTTCCAGCGGCCAGATTCAGCTGATCGATGTTCGTGATAATCTGCTCGTAACAAGTCTCGATGGTGTTGCTAAAAGGCACGGCTAACTGATCATTAATTCGATCGGGTGCCGATCGCTTGAAATAGTAACGTATACTCGATTTACTTGGCTATCGTTTCAGGATACTTCGAGCAGTTTGTATTGCCGACCCAGACCAGACCATAATCGGCCAAGAATTTCTAAAGAAAAAATGGCAACACGATGATTTTAATAGAGATAACACAATTTTGGATAACAAAATGTTTTATGCGCGCGTATAATTAACCTCCATCTCGTAAATTCTCTGTTCGAGCATCAGACATCTCTTGTAGAGATATTCGGAATGATCGACTTCAACTCGTCGCTGTTGCTGCTCCTTTTTTCGCAGAATCTCTTGGTTCTTGCACTTGGTCTCCCATTCTTTCACCTGTAGCAAATCGAATGCCGTCATGCAAATGAAAGGAGCTATGACAAATGAAGGAAACAGCAAGAAGAACCTTCCGTTTCAATTGGGAAATCTCCTGATCCTTCAACTTTATTTGCTCTTCGCTTCTCTTCAAGTCAGATTGCACTTTTTGCACCTGACTCTCAACTTTGTACAACTGCTTTGTCAATGTACCAATAAACTCGCTCTCTGCGACAATCAGTTTCCATGATTAGTCAAAAGTTAGAAACGTTCGACCTAGAAGTTGGAAACTCGTTGCCAACTTTGAGCAAGTCAGCAATGTCGCATAAATAACGAATGTCTGCGGATAGTGATTGTCGATTACCATAATCGGTTTAACTAGCTTCTTAATTAATCCAACAGAGAATACGTGATTAGGTGAATAAAACAAGAACAGAAAATACGAGTACACGCAACCAACTCTACACTGTGAGATAAGTGATTGTGTTATCATGTAATTAATTATCTCCGTATGCAACAAAATACCTTCTTGAATCACAGAATTTTCCGGTACGTAGACATTTGTTGGCCTTGCGTGACAATTCCAAAACTTTCTACCGCTGAATGTCGTGCTGGAGGTCTAAGATCACGTGTGAAACAGGTCGGGAAAATTAAAATACGATGACGCTATTGAATAAAGAAGGATATTGGTGATTACACAATTACAGTTTTATCAATTCTTCTATCGAAATGATTAATGTCTCTCTGACGATCCCTAGGCGTCAGGATACTCGCGTTTTCCAACGAAGCACTCTTCACTCTATCTATATATTCATCGTCGTCCACTATATAAGTTGCTGTCGAAGAAATTCGTTTTAATCTGCGAATAATCACAAGAAATGTACAAGTTTAACCTAGAGGTTTTCGTTTGCACGCCGAAATCACGTTTATATTGCATTCGAATGTTTCTTTTCTTTTTCAGTAGAGAAAATTGTACAGCTTATTTTTATGAAGTGAATAATTATACTTCCAAATGTACAATGTTAAAAATACTTGTGATTCGAAGTGGAAGAGCACTTTGCAAGTTTTTTTCGTGGATGGGCAGAATTATTCGGTTGATTCATTGTGTATATGGCGACATTTAGAACGAGTTTGTTATCATTTTAACATTGGAAATTTATATCAAATTTTCCGAAAGCAATTCCGGACGTTGTATTTAAAGTACACGAGGTGCAAAGAGGGATCGATCGTGAACTTTGCGGTTTGTGACAGTTTATGATCGAACGAACAATCGATACGAAGTTAACGTCGGCCAGCAAAATGTTTCGCGTTATGCTTGAATACTTTGAATCTTTCATAAGTGCAAAATTCAGTACACTGGGTGGCCTCGTTCAGAGAATCGTAATTGATGCCAATAATTGCTGTTTATGTAAAAAAGAAATGCGCAATCTGACATTAGAAAATACCAGCTGGAAAAATAGAGAAAAAATTGTTCAAGAGACCTTCATGTCGAATAGACTTTGATCTATTTAACATATGTACAACAGGACATTCGTTCGCGTATGAACAAAGAAGCACATTGTCATAATTCTATTGTAATTTCTAGATGAATTCATTAATATAAAAGAGATTACACAATGTAAAGAAACATGCATTCTCTTACAATCGCTTCAAATGTAAATTCTAACAATATCACATCGCTAATACGGACCTTTAAATATAATTTTAAATTCAAAACTCAATATCACATTTCACTCTCAAGTTTTATTTTATTTTAATATTATATTCTTTCAAATCAACACATTAGCAACTGGTAATTGTATAAAAATCCCAAGATAATAAAAATGAAAATTTCAATAGTTTACTTCAAAACGACACGTTTAAGTTCATTATTAATTTAAGTTGTTAAAGTAGCTTCATTATTAATTTAAGTAACTACGAAACATTCTCCATTTTCTACAGTCGTTTAATAATTGGTCTATGAAGTCGCAACTTGGCCATGAAAAAGAAAAGGTTATATTACGTCATCGGGGGAATGAGTTCCCATTTTTGACCTTGCCAGTTCAACCACCCATCTGCGTCAGTCGAGGAAAAATCGATGACATTTTGCGATTCGATTTGAAACGAAATAGCGAAAGGAGAAACACAACGCGGCGCCGCGTGACGACGCGACGGCTTTAAATCGATCGGTGCGCGAGCGTGGTCGTGTCACGTGACCATTACGCTTCCAAGAAACGCCGTTCCAAGTCGCACGCTTGCGAATCTGTGCCGTGTGTGCTGATGTGTGTTTCGTGTGTTCTGTTTGAATGACAGCGAGGTTGAACGCAGCCACGGTCTTCTCTATCTTCAAAAAATAATGTCATTAAGCGCGTGAAAACTGGCGAGTCGCGTGTCTCCGACTGAAAATGTGAGTCGGAACGAGGTTCGTGGAATTGCAACAACTCTTGACCGGAAGTGAAACAGATCAGGGTGAGTTACTGTCACGATCGATTTTGCTTCTTTTCTTCTATTCCTTTTTTTGATTACGTAGGCCACGGTCACGGCTACGTGCTTTATTTGTACCGAGATCATCGCGGACGGACATAACCTCAAAGTTGTAGACAAGCGTCAATGCCGCGAGGTTAGGGTCTGTTGAAGCTGACATCGTCGCTTCATTCTGTGAATTTCGATCTATATCGAATGATTATATCAGTTGAAATATAAAATTAGTAAAAATGATGATCGGAGATATTTTGAATGACGCAATCCGTGGCAATTTCGTAACAAATTCGTGCGTCAATTCGTGAATTATCGATTTTCGTTACTTTGATTATCACAATTACCGGTGTTTGATGTATATTCGAAATTGTTCACTACATACGTCGCTTCTATGTATATCATTGGAGCTGTTATTTATAATTAGTCAGAATATACATTCCTATAGTCTCAATCCTAGTTTGTATACGTCTAGATACATTTCTTAATTCTCCCTCTTCATTACAGCATAAAATCCTTAGGTTAGTTACACAATAGGATAACTGTCTGTGAAATTAGCTAGAAGAGAAGATAAGACAAAGAATATATCATATTATACGCTATGTATTGTGTACATTACCATTTACGATAAGTTTAGATAAGTAAATACATGCATTTAAGTTCAGATAAATAAATAGACGTATAATTTTTTGGAAATCGAACAATCGAGGATAGCCAGTAAGGTCACGAGAACCAGTCACGTGCCTAATTTGACGCCGGCCGGTTTAAGAATTTTCATCGAGCGAATTGTACAATTCGACTTATTCGTACCGCTTAATAGGGTCAACTAAGAAATAATTAAGCTTAATACGGAGAACGAAATTCAGTAGACGCATATTTCTTTCGTTTTTCACAACAAGATTTGGTTTTAAAACACTTGTATTCGTTTTGTTAACTTTAAAATACTGTGTTTTTACAATTTCCCTCTTGATCCAAACTAATATCAAGTTTCATATAAAGTACGATTTTAGAATTAATGACTGTCTCAGCGAATTTTTAGATAAACACTCTTGTATGTCATGTATGGCATTGAATAATAAATATACTACTAGCATATATGAAAAACTAATAAGACCTTATATCGTACGGTATATTATAATCGATTTGTTGAGATAACATGGCTTATACGAAATAAAAACTTTGTCACACCTGTTACGCAACAGTCTGTATACTCAGGGCAGAATACAAACGCCTTTCACATAATCGATCAATCGATCTGCAAAAAATTGATCGGTTCCTTCATGATGACCTTGTCATTTTATGAACGCTACTTGTGGCGTTCACATATGATCGAAAAAAATAACGAAATATTTTAATCCATGCATCGATATCGAATCGATATTTCAAAAAGTTCGTATCTACTGATAATTTATCAGAAACACATTTATCAGAAACTCATATGTACTAAATATTTAAAATGTTTGTATTTCCTAATGTTTCGTTCGCAACTCTGTACTTTTAGTATCACATCTGTTATTATTAAAAATTTCCACACAAAAGATGAAACGCGTGAAACATGTTTGATTAAACATTCCTTAGTTAACCATCAATTTTTGTGTGTTTGCATAACACCGGGTGAATTTCAATTTCAAAATTACTCCAATTCCACAGGGAAACATATTGAGTTAGAAACCTCGGGAAAAGAGAATTTATGAACAAACTTATGAACTTATGTGAATTTTATGCTAAACAAACTAATTTACTGACAGTTCTCAATTGCACACACTTTTCGCATCCTTGAAATCGCTTGGAGGGTAATCGATTGCAGGGTAATTTTATATACACTGTAAGTTCAAAGGAAAATATATTGTTTTCTTATTTAAGGCTACGATTTTGAGAATATCAAATTATAAATTAGTCATACTCGAATTTAATTAATTCTGAGCTAAACAGGAGGCTATTCCAAATAGAGACTGTACAAATGAGAAAGTCAGAAATAAAAAATAAAGTTTCATTACTGTATTTTCAAAAGAATTAAGCTTCAGTTCATACATATATATTTTCAGCTGTCAGACCATTTTAGGAAGTATATATTTCTTATTTCTTGACGTCAGTGTCTTAAGAATTATCTTGTCACGTATTCATTTGGTAAATTTTCAAGTTGAATTTTCCCAGAAACGAAATGTCTTATGAAAACATTTTATTCGACAGATATCTACGAAATTATATTTGTTCTTTTTTTGTTCAATTTGAAATTGGACAAATCCAAAATGACGTGAAAAAATTTTCAAGTTTTAAACGAAGAAATTTTATCCCTTTATTCAACTTATTTTGCTGTATTGATTGTATCAGGGACACTTCATAAATCAACTACCCTCTTTACATCTCAAGAATATCCCAAGCGAAAGAAAGTCGTCGAAAGTTTCCATCATACGTCATTGTGCATCTCGTTGACTCTCTAAATACGAAAGGGAGCAAGTGATGCGCGAGTGGTAAAAAAATTTCAAGGAACACGTGATTCATCACGATCTCTTCGCAGTGGCATTTCATAATGAAGAGTAATAAGTAGCTTCGCGTGGCATGTCTTCGAACTCCAATTGACACCCATTATTCATTATCGTATCGAGCATTATTTGACGTCGACGCGATATCCGGTGTTGAGAGGACTATCTCAACACTGTGTCGCTGTGTGATGATAGTCCAACTATCGCAGCGAAAAGTATCACGCATTATCATTGTCACGTTTCTTCGTGATTAGCGGTGTGCTCGCGATCCCTGTGGACTTCCTACCCGGCAGAAGACCGTTTAAAACGCACGCAGTGGTGGGGTTCAGAAGATAGTCAATGCCTCGTGGTCCGGTCGGCTTTCAGTGTCGGCCGTTCTCCTCGTCCGAGACGATTTCTTCGACTTCTCGACATTAATTGCTTTGATTCCTTTGCTTGCTGCCAGTCATCGAGCACCGATTGACTTTAACTCATTGTCAGTCAGTTTCGCTTCGACGCGACTCTCTCTCTCTCGAGCCGTCATCACTCGAGAAATTTCATTTTTATTATTGTTGGAAATCCCTATAGAGAATAGAGTCAAGTTGATCGAATTTTAATTGCATAATCACGCTGTTATTCAAGTCAGTCTGTTGGGTTGTTTCGTCTGGGTAACGGGAGTGAGCAAATTGGTGATTTCGCTTTATTTCTGAATCATTTGCAGTAGCTTGAAAGCACCGAGTTCATCATTTTCCGCGGATATTGTTTCATGTTTTGTTGCTGCTGAGTAGTGTAAGTTGAGAGTGGAAATTGATCCGGGAAGCTGAAACTTGAATTGGTTCTACCTCGTTGCTGTAAGTAACTCGTTTCTTGGCTCTTTTATTATTTGCGATCGGACTGTACGAACAATGGACGCTGATCCAAATAGTCGCCGATTTATTTTGTCCAATTTCCATTCGATGTTGTGCAGACACGGAACATGAAAATACACGAATAATTTTAATTTACGAGTAAAATACGAGATTCTAAAAGAGTAGCAACTTTTCTAATTAACTTGTGTCTTTGCATTCATAGCAACTTCTACTTAATTAAATTCATACATTTTTTCGCTCTGTCATTATTCTACCTGCAACAATCGAATTCTCATGAATTTTTCAAATCGGACAGGCGAGTGATGTTAAAAGTTAAAAGAAATCGCTACGTATTTAACGTTGCGTTGTCATTGTAGATAATTTAAAGAAACAAATATTTCGAACATCAAAATTTTTGAATAAAAATTTGCAATATCGAAGTAAATTTGAATTCAATACGGTAAAGAGTGTAACAAGAACTTCGAGGAATCGCATCGATTAGTCGGCATATACTCGGCAAGCAGAGATATTAGCCACGCGATGTACAGTTTGATTTGACAGCTGAGGTAGCTGGTTATATGGTTATATGGACTTTTCTGTCGTGAAGCGTGAAGTATAACATGTAACTACGAATTAGTCAACAACTCGATTATATAATATCGATAGGAATCGTGTGTAGGAGGGCAAAACCAACAAAGATAACAGAGTACATATCACTGATCGAATACATGTCACTGCGGAGCTCTATATCGGAACAAAAACACTATGGAAACGCCGCGATTTCAATCATTGCGAAACATTGCGTATTTCCTGCGAACAATTCGCATCGCCGTGCGTATCGTTTCCTGTGACTAATGAGTTCGAACGACAGAAATGTCGTGAACACAACGAAATGTAAATCAACCATATATTTGTGGAATGAATCATAGGTGAATATCTGATCGTGCAAAAAGTCGTTGAACATATAATGTTCTAGACTAGAAACATAAACGAATAAGAAATTACTTGTGAATTATTCAGAAGAAAAAGTCATGCTGACTAAGTAGATTGCAGATCTTGATGCAATTTTATATCTTCGCGTTTGTTTGTTTGTCTTTACTATTTTATATTACGACTACCTCACGTATTTTTATACTTTTTAGGTTTTCCATAAATGTGAAAAAATATGCAGTCTACCAGTTAGTTATTATTTGTTACGTAGCAATTAATAACTAAGCACTGTGTTATTCTGCAATCGTATCAATTTGTTCTTTAATTACAATTTCAATTAAAATTACCGCAAGGAAACTACACACGCATGATCGTTCAACGATCGTTATAGGAAGCAGGATGAAATACGTACGAGGAAACGTTTCGCGAAACACTCCGAGTAACCTTTTTTCGAAAGAAGGTTCTCCTCGAAGCAAGGTTGTTCGACGCGTAATTTCGCTCTAGCTTCGATCATTTGCGAGATCTCAAATGGCGTTCGTCAGATGCCGCGTATATGAGTTTCGTGTCGGAATTTCATCGCGCCGTTGTATGCACGCTATTAAATTCTGAGCTGAATTTCATTCCTCATCGATCCCATTTCTCCAATAAGAACACGTGGCTTCAGCTGATCAAGAGAGCCAATGAACGTCACTCGAAGGAGAAACGATAAAAAATAAACTTATCTTGCACTTTTCAAACTCGTATATCATTCTCCTTAGTCATTTCATTTCGCGTCGCGTTAATTTTTTATTTGATGGAAAGACAGAAGAAAAGTATACGTATATTGCTATTCGACGTAACATTGAAACAATCATCGTGTGGTTAATTAGGGCCAGTAACTGCACTGTGAGAAGTGTTCGCGTAGTCGCGGTCGAATTATGTGTAATCGTAGGGACCGGACAAAGGATCTTGACGAACGTATAACCTTGAGGAAGTTACATAAAAATGCAGCGAACCTCTGTTGAGCGATCCGTTGCACGAAATTGCTACATCATTGTGTCGCCAATTGATGCAAAAATGTGCGGCTAAACGATTGCACGGTTTCACGTGAATTGATTATGTACGTTAACTTGCTAATGGGCGGGCCGCCCGCTGTATGATAATGGCGAATCTAATAGCTAAATCGTCTAAGCGATTTAGCCACAGTGTAACGATCCTTGTTAATTTCTATTAATGTTCCGGCGATTTATGATCGTGTAATTCTTTCCAACGTTCATCCAGACTATTATATCGTATAATCTGATTAATATACTAGTCGTATAGATTAATGTACAGATCTTTAATCAATTTCGCGGATATTGACGACTTAAGCCTTTTATCTTCGGAGGACCGACAAAGCTACTTTTGTGGCTCAATTTTCATATTTTACGTAGCATGTAGGTTACAAATTATACATAGTATGTATATAAATTTTTTTTAAAAAATAATAACATCGTTAGAAGTTAACGTCGTAGAGGAACTCTAAAAATGACTATGCTTTGCTTGTTTAAATTTAAACTTAATTAAAATTAAATTAAATTAAATCACGTGAGGCACACGTATTAAGAAATAAATAAATAATTATATACCAGATCTAAAGAAACAATTTTTCAAACTTTTACACTACTCGGAATTATTTTCAGGGAATACACATGTTTTTCAGTAATCCACTAGTTTAATCGATCAAAGAATTAATTTCTCTACGTTCTGTTTCTCGATCGTAGGTGTTCCACGACGAAGTCCTATTCGATGAAAGAGCGATCAACCGGCATAAAGATGAAAGACTCACAGAGGTAAGAGAACCGATTTTTTTTACTCGCCGATGCAGCGATAAAGTTGCTTTTGAACATCGTTCGTAGATGAGTACAACGCTGTAATTGTTGATCATTAACTGAATATCCCGCTGTTATTAAGCCGGATTGCTCGTCGTGACTTGTATATTGTTACATCACGCCAACAATAGCATTGAGAAAAAGAACGAATTCAGCGCAAACGCCGATCAAATACTGCGTCTAAATTGGCGGATCGGAGAGTAAGTGGTTTCGAACGGTCATCTGTCAGACACACCATCAAAGAGAGTCTCTTCTTCCTTTCGCTTTGATCAATTCTCTTGGACACCTTGTGTGGATAAAATCGCTGCGATTCCGACTGTACAGAAACTCTGTCAAAGAGAATGAAGAAACGGATGAAGAATGTCTTTGCTAGGACGTCTAATTGGTGACGGTCTAAATTTACTTTGTCTCCGATCTCATTTCGCGTAACTAGTTCCGATCAAGACTTATTTTTCTGTTGTTGTTGTTTTTTTTTTTTTTTTTTTGGTTTCTCTCCTTTCGTTCTCTATAACTCAACTGATTCCTTGGTTTCCATATAAAAATGTCAATTGTATCTATTACGCAGATACGAAGATCATACCATATATAAGACACGATCATCCTGCAGCCTGCGAAAACTGAGAGGTAAAGGACTCTTCAAACTATCAAATCGTTAAAGAAAGAAAAAGAAAAAAGAAAACAATTCTGTAAAATATATTTCGTGAAGAAACATGTTGTTAGAGTCGTTAGAGAAAAAATGAAAGAGAGCATTTGAAAAGCTCGAGTCATAGTGATGATACGTCGATCACAGAGCAAGTTCGCGTTTGCAGACATGGTCCCGGCACGGGTGGTGCTCTACATGCTGTCGTTCTCGGGATTTACCGTCTCGTTCATGATGAGGAACGATATCAACATCACCATGGTAGCGATGGTGAAACCGCCACCTACGACATCGGACACCAACGTTACCGTGACATCCCAGTATTGTTACGTAACGCCGAATGCATCGTTCACCAACAACACACCGATCAGACTTGAGGTAATATCATTGTTGTGGATATACGAGAAACAGCATATCGCGCGAATTCTTGCGTCGATATTCTCTTAATTGCAAAATCGTGATCACGTACGAACAAACAGCGTTCCTTGAATTCCTTTTCTTCGAAGAAAAGAACTTCGAAAAGTTTCGAGTGAGAAAGATTTTATGGCATTAGTTCTCAAGTGGTGTTATTGGGTCAACAATTTGATGTTGGTAATCTTACGTAAATTGTACATAATACGTAATGTACGTAATTGTAATAGGATAAATACACATAAATTATAACAATCAATATATCTGCAATTCAATGATACTATTTGACTAAAAGTTCTTTTATGTATTTTTGCCACATTGTGTTTTCTAAGCGATCATATATGGCACGATTTAATTTTTTTCTAAGATGTGTGTACTTTGATGGACGCTGTTCCGCAGTAACGACGACGCGGTACATGGTTAGCCGAGTTGACCGCGAGAGAATCGTGTACACTATTGTTACATAGTCGTTTCAGGAAGCGAAATACGGATTTGAAATGTTACATTACGCAGATCGCATTGATTACTAGGAGTTAAAGAACGTAATATCACGTGGCCGATCTTTCTCACGGAAGATGACATTACGAAGTCCTATTAAGCAGAAATTAATAATTCCCGTGGCTTGTTAATTCCACCAGGTTGAAATCGATAGGATGATTAAAACCACGATTACGTTACGATTTACCATGACGTTCATAAAGCTCGTACCGTCTTATGCAATCATGACACGAGTTTATCGAATTAAAATCATCTATCGTTGGAATTGCGACGAATTCCACGATACTGTTAAGTAATCTCATATAAGTAACATGATTGTTTGCTGCAATAGTTTAAAAAATTAGGAATAACCCGTTAGCTATTAATCGGTGATGAATTTTCATTTTATATTTCATTTTTCCTTTTTTTTTCTTCTTATAATTTACTTTTAATTTTCTACCGCCGTATTTTAAAGCTTTGACACTAACCCCTTGCACTTTAAAGCACGATAGTAAAACTCCGATAATAATAATTCGTAGAAAAAAAAAGTGACGGCATTATCGATAATTGTACTGCGGATAACAAAAAGATAGTATAACACTTAAGTAAAATACTTAAATATGTAGGATAGTATAACACTCAAGTGAAATAATGTAGATAACCTTCGGTTCTTTAAGTAACACTTGGTCTTCTTTTTAATAGAAGATTTTAGCGGTACTAAACAATATAGAAATACTTATAAAAATATAAAATTGTATAAATATATAATCCGCAATTTAACATGTATATAATCTTAAGCGTTCTTTACGCATACTGTGGATAAAATTCGTAAGATTCTTTTGTCTTCGTGCAGGATCAAGGAGAGTTTGATTGGAGTCCAACCATACAGTCTGCCATTACCGGCTCGTTCTACTGGTGTTACATCCTGTCGCAAGTAGTCGGTGGCGTGCTGACGCAGTACTTTGGTACAAAGACGGTGTTTGGTGGTTCACAACTAATCACGGCGATCTGTAGTTTACTGATGCCCTCTGCAGCGGGAATTCACTACGGAGTTATGATCGCGTTGCGTAGTATACAGGGTATTGCCAGTGTAAGTCTCCCTTTACGTAATAAACGAGAAAAAAAAAAAAAAAAAAAAATAAGAATATTGCATGAAGAGAGAAATTCGATCGAATAATTAGTCGTTATTATGATCGTTAAAAACGTGCGTATTACGTATGTCCAGGGACTCACGTGGCCTGCAATGTACGCGATTGTCGGACACTGGATCCCTCCTGTGGAGCGGTCGCGTTTTATGTCTTCCTTCCAAGGTGAGTGTTACCAGTGCTAACAAATCGTTCTTCTTGTGTTGTATTGTAGGAAAATTTCAAGATGCACGAGACGGATTCGCGGTACTAAACAAATCTAATTGTTTCAATTTCGTGTCTGTTTGTCGTTTCTTTCTTTCTGTTTTGCTTTCAACGATATAATGCATAATGACTAATATGGTCTGACGCTTCTTTCAGAACACAAGAAGCGGAAGTTCGAATGAGAAGCATATTTTATCCTGTTTGAAATGACAAAAAAAAAAAAAATAAATAAATAAATAAAAATAAAAGAAAAGAACAAAAATAAAAGATAAATATGAAAGGTTTTTTTTGTTGTTTTTCAGTCGAAATTCACGGATCAACGAGATATAAGTATTTAGATGCGTGTCAGTCAGATTTTCGAGAAACGTACGACGGGTTCTTTCATTTTGTTTGTCTGATTGCTTTTTAAGCTCCACGTGGTTGCATTCGCCGGACCGAGGGGTATACTCATCAGCAACCGCTCAACAGCATGAGAAAGGCCGAGTATACTTCCAGCTGGTAGAATCAGCCAGGCTCGACGGCGACACGTTTCGTATATAACACGCTAATATTTTTTCATCGTTATCTGTATATTCTTTTCTATATGTCAAGTCCTGCCGCCACGGAGAATCTCGTATACGCCTTTGTTCAACGACCGACCAATACAGTAATCATCCTTCTCACTCAAACTTTCCCGGAAACGATCGATAATGTTTTATATAACGCAACGACATTCCATTTCGTTTCATTTATGTATATATATATATTTTTCCCCTTTCATTCTTTTTCATTCGTGTCACAACGGCCTAGCCTTGGTGTGTGCAATATGTACCACTCTGCTATTATCGATCGCATGAGTCGATCGTGGAATGCCTTGTTTCACTGATCGCGCGTAATACGATCTATTACGTTTTACTCGGTATACACCGAGATTTACGTTTTAATCGGTATACACAGAACGTATCAGCAGAGGGAAGTTTATATTATTCGTTATGAAACACTGTACCATGTTAATAGTCAAGGCTGAGTTTCAGATAAAGAAAACTATCTTCAAAGAGATTCACGATGAACGATCCAGCTATTTATGCACGATGAAAAGAAACCCGAGAATTTGCAAATTCTTTGATTAAGCAGTATATTATTTGCAAGTCATTCAGTCTTGTGTTGACGTTAAAGCGAGTGAAAGCCATTTTGAAAAATTTCTAATTTTATTTCATATGTTTTATCATAGAAATAGAAATATCAAGTCTACCAAAAGATAAAAAAAAGTACTTGAAATTTTCGATCAGGAGCATGTGTGAATCTCTTTGATGCATCAGTTCGTCATATTTCTATTGATCGTTCCAACGAGTCGAAAAAATTCAGTGAGAAGAGTGTCGGTACAACGTGTGTACGTGTAATATCGCGAATGTTTCGTTTGCACCTTGCTCTTGATATTTTCAGGTATAGAAGTTTCATTGTCCCACTGTAGCCAGCATTGTCACGTGCGTTCATCCTCATCTCGTCGTACTAAGTCTTTACTTGAATCGCTTTACAGGGTGAAATATACGCCACCGCTGAAGAGCGATCATCGCCCACGCATGAATCGTACACGAGCCAAGGCGAAGCCATTCGACAAGCATCATGTTTCAGCTTCCTTCCGGGTCGTGCGGTGAGCTACTCCTAACATCTAGATTATCTATATTCAGGGTTCAGTGTCGGCATCGGGATAACCTATCCACTGTGCGGATTCATCATCGCTCATTTCGGATGGAGAGCGGTCTTCTATACGACCGGGAGTATCGGTACCATTTGGTGCCTTTTCTGGTACTTCTTCGCCTTTGATACGCCTGCCGCGCATCCCAGAATATCCCAGCAGGAGTTACGATATATCCAAGGAAGTGTGAGCAATCAAGTTCACGCGAACGAGGTATGTCTTCTTAATATTTAAATTGTTGCACTATTATGAAAAATTATACCGCTGGTAAAAGATTTGGAATTATTCCATTTTAATTTAATTACAATAGTCATTTTTATCTCGATTGATTTTTAAAAAGTATTCTTTGAAAGAAGTATAGTACTCATAAAAAGATTGGTATTTTATTTTATTCGTGTCTCTATGCATCTTTGCATTTTCTCATATTTTTTTTTATCTCAGTTACCCGCAATCTCAATAATTCTTTATCTCGACAAGTTTTTAACGAAGAAGCTTATTTCTCTAATTACAAGCTAATATTCTTTCAAGCTTGTAGCTTTTCACGGCAGTTTCAAACTTGCGTTTAATTGACTGAAATTTTTGTTATTCAAAGAGCATGCCGGTCCCATGGGGTTCCATTCTCAAATCCTGGCCAGTGTGGTCTATCGGGATTACTACATTCGGAAGGATATGGGTGCATTATATCTTCATCATCTCTGGACCAATGTACATGAAGACAGTTCTAGGATTCAGCATCCAAGCGGTATATATGTATTTAAAATATTACGTTTGTTTTCTGATGATAACTTTCGTTGCTATTTTAGAATGGAGTGCTATCGGGTTTACCGTTCATCTGTAGTTACTTCAGCTCTGTTGCCTTCTGTTATATAGCTGATGTCCTCGTCACGCGACAAATTTTGTCACTGACGAACGTTAGGAAGGTGTTCACCGCCTCTTGTACGTATCATATGAAATCCAGTTGAAATTTCAAAACTATTTTATCACTGGACTGTAGAATTTTCTTTGCTATAAAAATTTATACCTCGAAGAATTGATATAGATGAAACGAAGTTTTTACTTTTCAAATTGTTTTCACAAACATATGGAATTGCATAAAAATCCGTAGTTTCTTTATTATAATTTGTCTAACATTGGAATTTTTTTGTTTTACAGCACAAGTAGTTCCTGGAATAATGTTAGTGTTAATCGGGTACTTAGGCTGCGATATTGTTCTCGTTTTAATAGTGTGGTTCATAGCTGTTACACTGATTACTGCTGCATACGCAGGGGCGATGGCGAGCATTGTCGATATCGCGCCAAATTTTGCTGGTAAGTGACAAAATATCAGTGCTACGAATTATTAATTGTAAAATGTCTCTTCATCGTGTTATCTATCGGAACAGGTCCAATATTGGCGTTCGCACAGACAATTCACATGACAGCCAGTTTTTTATCTCCGGCCGTGGCTGGTCTCCTCATAGAAAAAAGCGTGAGTAAATATTTTCTTTCATTTTCATTGCAACTTCCTTGGAAATTAAATAAATTTCCTTTTTATGAGATGAATAATCATACTTCAATCTTGAACATGTTTTTAAATGATATAATCCTTTTCATGTGATGAATAATTGAGTGTTTAATTTTTATATTCTTGAACTTTTCCTTATTTATATTTTATATTTCTTGAACTTTTCCTTATTTATAAACCGCAATTTTTCACCCGCAAATAAACTGTCGGATGTTTATATAAATTCATAGTTTTATAAATCGAAAACGTTTTTTTTATTAAATATTACGGCGAATATTTTATTTTGAATATACTTAATGCACGAACATCGGCAGTTTATTTATAAGCTTTAAATCTTTATATTCAGCATATACTTATAAAAACTCATAATCAATAATCGATCCTTAGTACTTTAAATGTTTTATGTATTTTTGCATGTAATCCTAATTATAATCATAAATATTCTCTTAATTTATTCACGCTTCTAAATCCTACATGTTCATCGTATATTTATAAAAAGATTTCTACTCACGTAGAAATTAAGTATACATATTTTCTTCCCAGTGATCAATCCTTCTGCATGGAAATACAGCAACTACTGTATTTTATTACTAGCAATTACTCTATTCGCAGAGATCAAACCAATTTTCCTCACACAATATCCGTCAATATTCTAATTATTTTGCATGGAAATATCGCGATTACTCCACTTTGAATATTTTATACAACTTTATGTGTAATCCGGGGCATTTTTGCAACTCTTTGATATATTTATTCATAAACTGCAATCCTCCTTATTCATCATGCAAACCTACTCACGAAGAAATCAAACCTCTTTTCCTCGCACGATATCCGCAATAATGAACTCTGGTGCGTGAAAATAACGAAGGAATTCGTTTCACAGCAAACTCTCGACGCATGGAGACAGGTATTCTTGGAGAGTGCGTGTGTCGCATGTGGCACTTATATCGTCTACCAGATTTTCGGTACGGGTGATATCCAAGCGTGGAACTATCCCGATCAGAAATATCCGCAATCTGTTCAAGAAGATTCTCAGCTTTTGAACGAATTTCCTGAAAAGAACGGGAAAATTGTCAAATCTCGATCAGATACTTACGAGGAAGCGTAACGCAATTGACGTTCAACAAAAAAAGAAAGCACATGAGCTGTGTCTCGTATTTCAGTCAACTATGAATACTTCTCCCTGAAATCTCGAAACAAAGGCAATCTAAGATTATATATATATATATATATATACACATACATGCGCGAAATATGTCTATTTTTTTCGTAATATCTCTGTATCTATGTAAATAGAGTTGGTAGTTGGTCAGTATCGAGGCAGAAATGATATATAGCACTCAGGGTAACGTACGTTGTAACGATTCAAAGAATATTTTTATGAGAATGTATCTAAAAACGCGCAAACACTCCGTTTTTCGCCTCTTCTTGCGTCACACTTTGTGAAAAGTCCTGAGCCAGGGTGAAAGGTTCTAGCTTTGGTTCTTATGGTCATAAGTGATCATTTGTTCGCGTATCATCTCTGTGATCAAACTTTTCCCTCGTATTCTCCATCTTGAGTGTAATAGATCTCGTAAAAGCATCGGAGCAAAAGTTTTCAGAGTCAGAGCAATCGTCTTAATTAGTTAATTAATTTAAAATTAAAATTTTTCACCCTAGAAATTTTTGTTCGTCTCGAATCGAAGTTCTTGCGAACAAAAGACTGAGATTGCTAATTTTTTGAAGATTCAGAAGTAATATACACTTCTGTTGAAAAATTTAGGGTATATTAAGATTTTAACAGAAATAGCCACTTTTTCAAGTAAATGAATATTCTATTTATAACATTATCTAATGCTTAAATTCTACTTAATTATTTTTAAAGCTTGAATACATAATAAATAAATATTTATTTGTTTCTTCAATTAAGTACTATTTTTTTCTATTAGTTATATGTAATATAAATTTATTATAATATTTTTGTGTCTTGAAAAAATAAGAAACGAAGAAGCTTGTTTCACCTAAAAAATGAAAAGCGCCTTCCAAATTTTTGTGGAAGAGTATACAAGCTTGTCTAATCATTTGAAAACCGTTGCTCTTGTACTCGTATTTTTTTAAAATAATTCTCTCTGTAGTTGCAACTTGACGACGATTTAACCGTGGGGATTAGTTGTTCTGTTTTTCTTCCATCGTTGTCACAAAGTGCTTTAACGAATTCTAAGTTATTCGTTCGTGAACTCGTTCACCCATAATCACGAGATTATCATGATAAGTAATTTCTCTCTACAACTTTGCCGGTGATATTTTATTAATCTGTTATGGTGTGTTTAAACCAAACGATGTTCATCCCCCAAAATGGTAAGAAATTCGTGCTCTTTTATTATATTAACATTCGTTTAACAAACACAACGATGTGAATTCAAGGACAAAATTTGGTCAAAATAGTGGACGAATGAACATTCGTTTGATGAATAAACGCATCATTAGATGTAAGGGGAAAAAAAATGTTTCTAAGAATTTCGTATTATTTGTACTTATGTTAGACAGTGTTGATGGGTGTGCCGTCGACGTCGAATACACCGTAGAATAGAAATAGTGCAGTGTGTAAGATGAAAAAAAAAGGACAAAAGAAACTACATACACATATATATATATATATACACACACTAATCGATGCCTTGCTATTAGTCCACGGGTTCTCGTTTCTTCTTGTTAAAGTGGTACTTATGTTTTTTGATAAGTTAACTTCATTACGTTTTGTCTCACTCTGTTAACAACTAGTCACATTTCACGAAACGAAATTCGCCATTTACACAATCGAAAGAAACGAAGGAGAAAGAAATGTTACGCAAAAGCGGGAAATTCTTTGTGGTCTGTTAAAGGTAGTTTCAATCTGACGTTTAATAATTCCAATCGTTATCAGGTGTATACTGGTATCTCTAGTATTGTAATTTTAATTATTTTTATATCGGCGTTGTTTAGATACGAGTTAGCCATATTTTTCTCTCTTTGTTATTTGTAAGTACTTTAAGTTACACACGGATACTTAATAATCTGTAAGGAGCGAGTAAAAAATTATATATTACGTATGTATGTCGCGCAAAAAGAGTTAAAAAGATAATATATTGCGCAGAAACTTACAATAAAAACGAGCCCTCGCATTAGTACGCGTACAAAATAAACACGAGCCACGTACATGCACATGGAAAACAGTCGGTTTGCCTCTTATTTTTCAATCGAATGATCTACGTGCACGTTCTCGTGTTTCTCGTGTGCCATTGGCATGATCTGAAATTATAATTTCGGAATTGTTTGTAATTTAAAATGGAATGGACGCGCCGTGCGCAACATGACATGCAGCATGCATAATCTCGATAATCATCGATGATTTTGAAAATATCGGTGGTCTGCGAGTGTTTTTTTTTTTTTTATCCTTTTTAAAGAAACAACATGCCATTTTGTTTAATCAGATCGATCAATCGCCACGAAATCCATGGCACGAATTATTGATACAGTTATACTATATAAACAAATGAGAAAAATATATGATTACATATAATTTCAGTAAATATTGCAGTATTTGATTGTCAAACCTTACTGACTTTATTCATTATTTCATTTTAATTTTATTAGGTACAAATTAGATGTACGGACTTTTAGAACTAAATTCGAACATCAAACAAATGTGGTATTTATTCAATATTTTGTGAAATCTTTTTTTTTTTTAATTTTATTACATGTTTGTCTACATCTATACTTTTAATTTTTTTATTCTCTTCCTTGATCCTTGATCTTATGATCTTATTAGAATGATCTATTGATATTATTAGAATGTTAGTAGCCAGGTCCGCATGTATCAAGTTCAATAAATAAATTTAAATAAATAGAATAATAAACACAAATATTTTTATATAAGTTATATATGCAATGAACAATATGCCTATAAATTTAAAATTATAATATATTATGAAATTAAAATTATAGTGAAATTAATATTATAATATAATAGAAAATTATAGTAAAATTATAAAAAAAAAATTCAGAGACATAGCACAAATTTTGTGTTTCCACGTTTGGACTTATAGGATATACAACCGCAAATTTTATCTCTCTGGCGTTTATCTTTAATTTCATCTATATGATCAGATATTAAAGTAATTAAAGACACGTATGTACATGAACAATATAAACTTTCCACTGTATGTATGATTTTGATGCATTTTAAAATTTTTATAGATATAAAAACTAAAAAAAAAAAAAATTAAATTTGTTTTATCTGTATAATAAATACTCTACTGCAGATATTTTATATATTTTTGTGTATTGTGTACATTTCTGCAACATCTCATAAATCTGCATAAAAATTACTGACAGTCATTTAGTTAATTGTATCACATGACCTAATGTCTATGTCAATCCTGTGGAATTTTTGCTGTCAGATCCATCAATATTTGTTTAAAATGTAAAAAGGTAAAGAAAACAGAAGGATTGACACAGACGAATAGATGTTAACAAATGATTATATTTCCTGACCACGTTCTGCGCAACCAAACTGCTGGCTATGGTGAACGTCGAAGTTCTTGCCTAAAACTCAGAGAGAGAGCGTTATTTGTTGAAGTTTGCTCGTTTTCTGACCGTGGTCACACAAGAGAGAAAACAAATGGTTGCACTTCACAAACGGTTAACACCATGTTGCCGAAGTGATTTCGAGGGTTGTTCGAAACGAATTGGACGATGCTCGAGCTTGTGCCGCTTCAAACTTGGAACTCAAGGCCACAATCTGGTACCACGTTGCGTTTACGCACAGGCCTGCCGAAGACGTGCCTTACCTCGGTACATGCGATTCGTCTCGGTCGACAAAGTCCAGAAACCAGGAAGGTTCGTGGTTTTGCACGAAATTCTAATTTACGACACTCCAAGTGTCGAGGAATATCTAAAATCCGCTCCTTTCAAGGATTGCTTCATGATACTCTAGGTATCGGGATTAGCCGAGTAGCGAGAAATGCCCAGGATCTGGTTTTTTTTTTTGAGAAAGAATTTTTGGTTTTTCGAAGGCTAAGCGACTGGGGTTCCGAGAACACCACTTGAGACATCCGCTGATTGAAGAAAACGAAAAGTGAAAGCGTGTGAGCGAAAGTTGGCTCTTCCATTGCCTTTATTTTTCAAACAATATCAGTAATAATTGTTTGCATCATTTTTGTCATTAAATCGATCAGTATCAAGAATTGTTTGGAATTATCGCTCGTCGTTCCTAAGATAAATCGAATAATAAAGATCGTCAAATACACGTTGACGTGGAAAGCGCAATTTTTTTCCAGATGGAAAAAAATAATCGAATGATAAGGGTGATGCAAACGACCTACGGAACATGATAAACAGCCGAGAAAAGAGAGAACGAGATTGTGTTTTTATCTGTTCAAGGTATCGCGGCGATATTTGCCGCAGGTATTCATGGAGGAGAGATATCGCGTTGCAGAAAGTAAATTGTTAGGCAACTCGTTTGTTTAAAAAAAGAAAAAAAACCGATTGACAAAAACTGGCAAAATTTACGATTCCCCGTGAAATGAGTGTTTGCGTAATTGTGTAACAAGCATCACCTACAGTTTTATCAAAAAACACAGAATATCTCGTAAAATAAATGCGTAGATGCTTGATATCTCAAGCGCGCGAGAAACATACTAAGTTCACGATGCAATATAATATAATATAAATAATAATATATTATAATATATATTTATATTAGTGTAATATAATATAAATATAACCATAGACACCGTCCGGCTCAAATCGCACGCGAATAGGATTTAAATTAAATTGTGTTCAGAAGAATATTTGACCGAGAGCGCGAATGAATTACGAATCTGTTAGTGCAGATCAAGCCTGACAGTAGTTCAGTCTACATGGAAGACAATCTACGCGTGTACGTCAATGAAACGAGTCATCGTAATTTTCGAAATTACCTACGACACGACCACTTTGTTTGTCACAATGCACGTACATACAATGTTCTGTTCATTGAGTGGTCGTTGACGTCAGACGCATCGCAAGTACGAAGATTAGATACCAACCGACCTAAATAGGTATCTCGTCTCGCGTTGGTGAAAACGTTCAACCGGTTGTTACGGAAAGAAAAACAAAAAAAGTCCAGGGAGAAGTTGAGGAGAGAGGGTTTTCAAGCGTGGAACCCGAATGGGTCTGCTATTTCAGGCACCGAGTAGTTCTAGGTCAAGAACGTAGTACGAAACGTGGTATGGAACGAGGAAGAGCTCGGCTCCACTCGAACTTCGAACTTCACGCGTTGCGAATTTCGTGCACAACTATTCGTCCACGTATTGGCGATCGATTTCTTGCTGATGCATGTACTGATATCGCGGAGACCATTCACGGACCGCGCTCGGGCGTCATGCTGCGAGCCTGTTTATCAAGATATCAACGAAGAGCGTAAGATATAAGAGAGCTGGAGCGTACAGAAGTCAGTGTTGTGCTGGATTTCGATTTCGATTGAACGCGATCTTCAGACCCGATACGTGTTATCGTCGGAATTTCAAGAGTGGTCCTCGAGAGTGAATCAAGAAGCAGACATGCGGTGAGAAGAACATCTTCGCGGTTCTAATTGCGCGTGTTAACGTAGCTTTTACGATCTTATTGATTATTCAGTTTGCCGAGAAAATATATCGAACGGAGAAACTGATCAGCTAAATAACGAGTTTAGATAATAATTTCGAACAATTTCGTTTTGTTTCGTCAGTCTGAATAGTTGGATGATTGTAACGAAAAAAAAAAATAATTATAATAGACACGGAGTAATTGAAACTGTCTCATTTTTTTCTTGTTCGAAACGAACTAGATTATAGTTAGCAGAGTAACATTCCACGCTGATCTAATCCGATAGCTTGTTCGAAACAAATTAAATTCCCAGTCGGCGATAGAGCCACGTTACGCATGCTCTGTTCCGATTTAACTTGACATTCAGCTGAATAATCTACGCTATGACCAAAACTCACATCTTAAGAAAGATTCCGCTCTAACGACAAGAAGGTTTTAATTCGTTGGTCGTTCTTTAGGATTTGGATATTATTTACTCTTCTGTTGATCGTTGCGGTGCTCGCGTCCGAGACGTTGGCGAAGAAACCTGGCAAGGAAGTAGAATCGAAGCGTGGCTACGAGAAAAAGAAGAGGGACGTGGCGTATTCGAAGTGAGTGTTGAAAAAGTGCAATTAAGATGCGATCGAAGTTCTACATTCGCTCGTCGTCGATGGCGACGGTTACGCAACTGTTTTGCTCCCGCTCTTGGTCCTTATCTTGTCACGGGTGACGGACCCGTGCAGCTTCTGCTGCAATTTTTCCGCGGCGAGATTTTGCTACGATGCCGGTTTTTATGTTGTTTCAGGGAAAGGAAGACCGGCGAAGACAAGAAGCTTCAATCGAGGAAGAGGAAGAACAGTGCGTCGGAAGAGAACGACGTAGAGAGCTACTCGGAGAGTGCCGCTGAGAACGAAGAGTCGGGCAAAGGAGGAAACAGATCGAGGAACAAGAAACTGAAGGAGAAGGAGAACGTTGATCCGAAGGCCGTCAAGTCAAAACACGAATCGAAGAAGAGGAACAAGCACTCTGGCAGCTCTCAGGAGGTTCACCAGGGAGATGCGAAGAAATTGAAGAACAAGAAATTGAAAGGGAAGAACGTAGAAGAGCAGAGCAACTTGGAGAATGAAAAGAGGACGAGTGAGAAGGTAGAAGGTGGAAAGGTGACCAAGTCTGAGAGAGCTACGAAGGAAGGCAAAAGAAAGAAGGCTCAGAAGAAAGAAAAGGAGATAACGGCGGAGGAAAAAGTGGAGGAAGCACCGACAGAAGAGAAGGAAGAAGAACCTAAAACGAAATCGGTGTCGAAGAAGGACAAAAAGAAGGACAGGAAGGCTGAGAAAAACAAGCAACAGAAAAACAGAAAGAGACGAGAGATCTCAAAGAACGAGGAGGAGAATTTGGAAATTCAGCCAGCAGAGGAGGAAAATGCAGCAAATGGAAAGGCGAAGAGTTGTTCAGTGGCGAAACCTGCAGAAATAGAGAACGAGAATTGCGCGAAAGATGACTGCAACGAAGCGTGATGATTCGGATGGTTTATTATACATGCATTTTTATGAAAATTTCGTATTTTATCATCTGTGCTTCATTAATGGAATATCGAGAAGGTCGTTGAATTTATAATAATTAACATTTGAAAATGATGATGTTTGTTATTGGAATAGAGACAGTTAACATGAGACCCATTTCGTAACAAGAAGTAATCTCAACGGAAAACACTTTTATCAAAGACAGGAGTAAATCATTCGTTTTAAAAATAAGATATTTGTTCTTTTGCAATGTATTAGAAATTTGTGAAATACGTTGCAAAAATGATTCCATTTAATTATAAATAATATCAAAATTGTAAGTGTATAATCATGTGCATAAATACTATTGCATAGTGTATGCGATAAAGTATTAAAGTCTGAAAAATCTTAAATTTAATGAGAATTTAAGTTTATGAGAATGATTAAACATTTTCAATTCTGTAGGAAGTTATTTGTAATTAAATCTAACCACTTTTTTCAATGTATTTCACAAACATGGCAGAATAATTCATATACGGCTAGAATTGAAACAGCATTGCTATAGTACTAAGAGTTCTGTAACGGACTGATAAACTGAACAGATCAGTTTTATTCAATAAGATTATGATTTTCTTTTCACATCTCGATCTCGACGAGTTATAACAAAACACGTTGTACGAAATCTCATTTTATTTGTCTTCACATCGTACAAATATTACATTATTTACAAATAACTACTCATATCATTTTCGAACAATTAATTGCCTTTAAAGCGCATCAATATAAATATACTACTTTACGATAAAGGAAGAAATATTTTTATAAATCATTCTCTTGACTTTCTTTTGTCTTTTTTCTTGATCCTCTTTCTTACTGGACTCGACCCTCGAATGTCGCCCTCCAACCTGTTCCAACGTTGTTCATCGATGAAATATACTTCACTATTATCCGGTTGCTAGTGGCTACGAACGGTGCTGGTTGGTCCTATGAAAGAAAATAGAAATTAAATGAAAAAAAATCATCATTTCGCTTTTGTTAATTACTTCACTTCTTTATCACGTTGTATCTTCCCATATAGTGTTGAAATTTTAATTAAAGATAGAAATAACTAAATAGTAAATAAATATTCACAAGTATTATCTTTTTATACTACTGAAATTTTCATTAATTATCTTTAACAGAGTTTCTCAGAAAAATGTACGAAGAAGTTCAAAAGTATGTGACAGATGCTTCAAACTTTTAAGTGGGAGCGTATAACTATTTTAATAATAACTGTTAAATATCTATTTCGTATCATATAGACTCAATAGGAAGCAAGGTTAAAAAATTAATCGTATATTTGAACGTTGAATTTACCCCTCCGCAATAAGTATTGGCAAGAACGGCCTCTCCATCCGTCGTGACGTCATATATGAACACGACGTTGTAATTATAGTTACAGGTGCTTTTCGTGCCGATATCGAATACCGGAAACTGCACGGCGACTTTCATGCTAGTTGGCACGGTAATATCCCATAAACATGTCGAGATATTGCGATATTCGTTAGGGTACAGGGGTGATGTAAACGATCCAGCGTAATTAAATATTCGACCTCCGCAGCCACGATCTGTGTATCATCAATTAACAATTAACGTCACATTATTCGTATTTTTAGTCATTTATGAAAAACTAGATGTTGCAAAACTGCATACAATACGTATAATACGCAAAAGTATATAAAATATCTAACGTAAAATATTGATCGTAATTTATTATAATATTTAGCAAATAAAACAAATTTTTATTTTATCTCTTTAGTTACATTTATGGAGGTTTAGAAATTATCAAAGATCAGGAAAATTGAATAAATTTCTAAACTTTCGAGAGATGTAAACAAATTTTGGTTCACTTAGTGAAGCATTTGCTATAGTATTATAGACAGTCAGTTTTTAATTCGAATCTTGAGCAGAATTCTTAAGAAGAAACTTGCGAAACAATCATTCCTACTCGCTCTTTCTACACACGATGTTTTTTACGTCGTAAAAATCTTTGTCTATTTTCTAATGTACTCAAGGACCAATTCTCAAACACAACGCACTGGTCAGTGATACGTTACTGGTCAAATGTTTAAGAACATGTTCTCTATGTGAAATAGATCTCGTAATATCAATATATGTTTCCAGTATCAATATTGACTTTTCTAGAGTATTTTAGTACTGTAGTTGCGTGTGAAGTAAACTTTTCTGTTGTGGCACAGCGTAGCCACTATTATTATAAATTTATTTTCTTTAAATTTCATAAACTCGTGGCAGATGAAAAAATATTAAATCAATTCTCAGAACTTCCTTTCATACTACAACAATTGGAATTTCATAAAAATTGCAAATGAAATGTTTCGTCTTTAATTTTTACGCGAACTTTCGCGATCTCTGCGTTTAATTTTAAAATAATAATTTTAATTCAATTTTAGTTTAAATTCGGGATAAATTAAATACAAACAACAATTATTAAATTAAACTTAAAAATCCACTTGAAGGTTAATGGGTTGAATTTAATTACAAGCATGAAATACTTAATACAGCAAAAAAGTATGCTCAAACTATTGGCCGCTACTGTGTACTAATGTCAAATATACTCTGTTCTTACCTGAGGCCGTGGTGGTGTACGTGATATCGTAGAACTCGTACCTACTGTGATATTGGGACCGGGAATGTAAACTCAGCTTGTTTCCGGTACTGAAAATAGGACTAGGCAAATCCATGGAGCACAATGACGCCATTAATTTACCGTTGAAATCACCATCGTACACCTAAATGCGGGCGAACGATCAAGTAGAAACAGAATTTTTAGTCAGACAATGTTACACAGTGGCTTGCAGAAGTATTCGTGCATTTATCAGCAGAAAGTTTTTATATATGTATATTTTTATTGTGCATACTATACAGAATAATAATTAAATAATAATTTTGAAATTTAGTTAACACTAGAACGCTATTTTTGTATCAGAAAATCTCAGACAACATCAATATAGTTTACATTCCGTGATTTACTAATTAATTTAAATAAAAACTTAGAACAATGTGATATATTAAATTTATATAAAATTTAAATTTATATAAATTTAAATAAAGTATAAAAAATAAGATTATATATTTCCTAGTTATAATGAGGTTTTTTTTACTAATTATACGAATACTTTTGTCTGCCATTGTATATAAAAAACATTATACATACACACGCACATATATATACATTATCAAATTTCGTATATCATCATTTTAAATATGTACTATTTAAACATTTTTATGATCTCTACGAAACGAAATATTTTCTGACTTTTGCCTATATTTTGAGAATCGTTTAAAATCTCACCAATATAATCGCGATAGTTGAGTGTGCTAATACTGCCAATGAAATTTCGAAATAAGAAAGCATAACATACCTTTAATAATATATTTATTAAAGGTATATAGATTTTGCGAGAAACGTAAATAAAAAGAGGGACACTTGCTTGTAAGGAGTTCTCCGTGCACTCGTTCGGATCGTAGAGCGAGAATTGGTTAAAGTAAAGAGAAATCGTGTGATTCTCAGAGGCTGTTATTGTGATCCAACAGTCGTTCAAACCTTCGTGCACGATTCGACCTTGCTCTGCAGTGAAATTCTGATCACAGTTCGCCTTGCTGTACTCGAGCTTGAAACCTTTGTGACCAGTACTCGAACCTTTGAACGTCAGGTCCAGTTCGGTGCTATAACTGCATCGAGGAAGATTACAGGTTTAATGTCTCGAGTTCAATTTGATTAGTCGTTTGTCATTTACCTGTAGTAATCATGAGGCAATTTGTTGCTGCAGTATCTGCACGAAGCGGTTGCTGCGAAACTGGCCTATAAATTGTTCAATTAAGTTCAAAATAATATTTCTATTCTATTCTTTTTCTATATCTAAATTTTATTACAAATAAATTCTCGCGGTTAGGTAAGATTCAATCTCTTATTTTCATTTTTTATTATACTTTAAATGGAATTGAAAAACGAATGAAATGACAAGCTGCGTGTTGCATTATTATATTCAGGATAAATATCGTGATGTGATTCAAGAAAATGAAAATTTTTACGTGAATGGTAGATCATGTTTTCAATGGTCTCAGACGGAAAATATTGAATTGCAATCTGTTTTTTCTGAATTTAATTGATATTATCATATCCATTTATGTTTTTCATATATTTTCTATTTTATTGGACTCAGGCCATTTTATAAATAAATAAGTAAATAAATAATAACAAAATTCAGTACACCGTAACTGTTTGAAAAATAAAGGCAAGAATCATTTGTTAACATCTATTCGTCTGTGTCGATCCCTCTGTTTTCTTTACCCTTTCTACATTTTAAACAGTAACTATAAAAATATACACTAGAGAAAGCTCAATATAAAAATTTGCAGTTTTGTATTTTTCTATATTTTTAATTTTAATTTTGTGCTCTTTTACTCCACGCTTAGCATTTATATTTTCACTCAAACACTGCAAGAATTTATTTGTAATTTCCAACGAAAGATAGGTAATCAAAGAGCTTCATTACCGAACTGTAATATGTGTCGTCCCAGTTTCCAGCCCAAACGAATTGCTCGCCGTAGCCCTGCTCGATATACTTTCGATTCTGTATAAACATCCTCTCATGACGACATACGATAACGATCTTTCTCTACTGAATAAATCAGATCTTAAATAAATTACCCTTTTGTCCGTGATTTGAAGATAATCATCTTCGCACAGGCGAGAGCCAGCCACGTCGAACTCTAAGAATCGTATCCTTAGTCTCTCGGTGTACATATCGTCGGAGCGTATCGTCCAACGACACCTTGTACCAGGCTCATAATTGTTTGGATAATTCGGCGAGGTCAGTACAAGTTTCGTGTCGTTCGCTTCAAGAACGGAGATGCCACATAACGCTAAAAAAAGAATCAGGCGATCGTTAAGTTTCGAATATTTTCTCGCGATTAAGCGATTAAGCTACTTTGAATGTAGTTTAGTATCAGGAAAATGCAAAAATGCACAGAATATATATAAATGCACAGAATATAATAAGTAAAATGCCTAAAGTAGAATGTTTATTATAATATAATATGATATATTATATATAATATAATATAATATAATATAATATAATATAATATAATATAATATAATATAATATAATATAATATAATATAATATAATATATTATATAATATATTATAGATGCGATTAGATTTTATTTCTTTATCTAATAATTATGTAGTTTTTAGAAGTTCAAAGAGAGCAACGTATTAGTATATTATAAAATATATGCACGATAAATGTATGTACCAATTAGTATTTATTTAATGATGAATGTATTCATAATTTGTTATATGCTCCCCATCAGAGAGTATTGAACTTTTAAATTTCCAATTTTAAAGTGAGTGTTAATTTTTATTAATAAGCACTCGAGGAGTTAATTATTAGATGTTCAATTGATTTTACAATTTACTGTCTCCAACGTTCCAACGATTCCAGTTCCCTCCAATGTCCCATCGCTGACAAATCGTATCCAAAGAGCGTTGCTGCTGGATAATATTGGAGGCGGTGGTTGGTTGCCACAGTATCTTCCGAGAAGCTCACTGAGAGGTCCAGCGCCATCGCGAACCTGAACGATGTGAAGGAAAAATTGAAAATACGACATAAGATATCTATACACTCGCACTCGAAAAGTTTTAGAACACTTTTTATCTTCAATATTCAGTATTTTTTAATCGTACGCTTTACAGATTGTGTAAAATTTTAGAACAAATAGACATAGCATATCTTTGGAAATTTTTAAACGAGGACGTATCTTTCAATTTTTTATCCAATATTCAATATGAAGAATTTCTTCGATCATTTTGTGAAAATAGTTGAAAAATTTTAGAGGTTCTTCACATAATACGTGAACAGTTTTCTTCTCTTAGCTTGTACAGAATTGAAATCCAAAGTTTCCTTTTCATTTCTCTTTTACTAACTCTTTTGTCTAAAATCCGAATAGATAAATCTTCAAACTCTTCTCATTTGAAAAAAAAATCCTCTATATTTTATTTTCTTTTACATCTCATGTAAAAAATTAATATAGGAAGCAAAGTTTTACCTCGAGAAAATCGCCCGTGCACTCGTTGTCACCGGTGGCACTTTTGTTAGTAGCGTTTCGAATGTCCATGCTATTGATAACGAATACGATATTCTTTCCCTCGGATGCTCTCACGTTCCAGTGGCAATCTTCCATACTGTCATACGTCGCGTCTTTTTGAGTCCTGAACGTTTGACTTTGAGCGGTGAATAAATGAATCGCACCGCCGCAACCTGCCGCGGCGTTTTTTACGAACAGCACCTGAGACATCACGAGAGAAATAAGTTGTAAAATAATTAGAAAGATGGAAAGTTCGAATTGAAAAAAAATGTCTAGACTGTGTGAACATTTACGTTTGCGGAGAAGCCAGGGTAATGGCGGCTGTCATCGGTGACGAACGTAATCAGCATCGAATTGGAGTTAGACTTAAAGATTGGCAAATGTTTCGTCAAGTTTCCACACAGTATGGCCAGTCTGTTCGTTTCCACTGCATCCAAACCTTCGTAGATTCTCACGGAATCGAACACACATCTACAAAATATTATCTATCAGTTTTATTATAAATCGTGTTTATGATGTGCATCGTGGAATGTCAAGTACTTACCTGTAGCTGTACTCGAGCTCGAATCTTTCGAAACGAAGAACGACACTCTTGTCCGCAGGTGCTTGGACTTTCCAGACGCACTGCATTTTTCCGAAGTACGAGCCACCGATCAATAAGCTTTCAATTTTTCCAGGCTGCGTTATCGTTCCGTCGCAATCTTTTCGAGAGAAACATAAAAACGACGTCGAAATTTTATCGAAAGTTAATTCTTCGACGATGTTACTTATAATATGTATAATTCGTTGACGATGTCGTTTTTAATACGTACCATCGATATAGTATTCAAATATGAAACCACTTCGTTGAATATATTGATCGGTTCTAAAGATAATCTCTGCACTGTCCGAGGACTTTATCATAGGTGGCTTGTTCTCTCCGCACCAAATGTTTTCCTCTGTCGAGTATCCATCGCCGTGTTTGATCGTCAAGTTATCGAAACGGCATTCCTTGTGATCTTCGATTAACAGAAATATCTCATGATTAGTCTCAATCATGTTTGTCACGTTTCGTAATATTAAATAATAATTTATGCTCCGAGCAGTTTGAAGCAAATTGAAATATCCATAATATCTGGATATTGGTGGTTTTTTTTTTTCTATACTTATCTCTATTACTGTATTTCATCAATATGTGAGTTATTATCCAGATTTTAACATTTCTTTCCTCATACGTATGTTTATGCAATTTGATATTTTTACAAATATTCCTAGTAAGAATCGGAATAGAAATAAAAATTAAATAACGCTGAAGAGATTTCCACTCTGAAACGAAATTGTCACGTTTAATTCGGAACGGTGTGGGTACATTTTGCATTCGACAGATTTGTAGAAATCTCAAATTACCCAGAAATACATAATCACCCTCAAGTAAATGAAATTCCGGCTAAAGGGTTAATAGGTTAGTTAGTTGATCGCTCGTCTGCATACAACTTCGTTGCTTCAGCACTTACTGTGTTCGATCTGGAATTCCTTGAACTTGATTATGATGCTCTTGCCTGGCGCCACCAGTGTGTAATTGCAGAAAAAGTTCGGCGGGTAGAAATTCGGATACGACGGCGACGTGATGATATTTCGGTGATGGGTGACCTCGAAAATTCCACCGCAGTTCTCGTGCCAAACGGCGCGGAATCCGTCACCCTGTATCGCCTCGTTCGAACGGAACATCACTTTCATGCGATTGCTGGTCGAATTGAATGTTGGCGGCGTGTCTCTGCCGCACACCTTCCCGAGATCCTTCCACATTTCGGATAATCCGTTTGTTTCTTTCACCCAGTCGAATATCTGTGCCGGAAGAAATATTCTCACGATGAAATATATTCATAATTCTGTATTATGAAACATCTCGTGTAGTGGCTGACGTTATTTATGGCAGATTACATTCATGTTATAAATGTAAATTCGTAAAAGAAAAAAGGCAGAAAAGCGTGCATCATAGAAGAACTTAATAAATAAAATTTAAGAAATTAAAATATGAGATATGACTTGTTTATATAAATATAAACAAATATAATATTGTTTTTGAACATAAAGTAAGTTCTTCCAATTACGTTTTCGTGTTTCTTAGTCACTGGAGATATTATTAAAATGGCCTCTCAAAATTAGCAGCCAAAAAAACAAGAACTTTTAGAAAAATTTAGATATATCATATCATATTGAGGCACTAAAAGCTACTAAAAAACAAAGAGAATTTAATCTAAAATTATTTCTCACTCAGCTTCTTGAAATTATACAACAGTCCGAGATGATATCTATAAATTAATAGGAATGTTATCATCAAAGAGATGCGTCACAATAATTGAATTAGTCTTCGTTATAAGTTAAAAATTATACTTATTCATCTTTCACACATCGCTTTCAGGGGCATACATTTTCAATGAATAAATGTAATCGTCAAAAGGTAATATTGTTTGCTACACGTTTATCAGTTTCGCGTCCATTTCTCGTTGGACAGCAATAATAACAAAATCAAACACGCACGGTGCCGTTAATTTTCATGTTAACACCCGAGGGCCGAGTTCATCGCCACGGTGCAACGGACTTCATTACCATGCAAATTTCCCACGCACCTGTACGTAATCCTTCTCGCAGTTAGGGCTGCTCTCCAAATTGAAACGATCAACGAATACCAGGCCGATGTGGTAACCGTTGTCCGCCGTTATTTCCCAGATGCATTCCGCGTTGTTCGGGTACTGCGCCGGGAATCTGGTGGACACGTGTAATAAAATTACCGATAAATGAGCTCGATCAAATATTTCTTCAATTAATCGCGCGTGCAATCACGTACTTGGGCGACGAGAGTTCGCGGCTGGTGCCGTGAATCGCGCCCCCGCATCCGTTGTTAGCTGGCTCTAGCACGAACTCGAAGTCGTTCGGATCATCCACCGCCGTGTACTCGATCCACAACTGATTAGACGTGCTGGTGATGTTGTACGGCTGAGTGCTTCCGCAGAATCTGCCGATCTCTGGCGACAACGGTCCACCGTTTCTAAGAAAACGTATCAAAGGAATTTTTTAAAATCGAAACGCTGTATGAGTGATTAGAATTCTTCACCTTCGTAATGACAAATTTTTCCTTTTTATTTCCTTCGTTATTTACTTTCTCGCGTGTCTTGTATTTCGGGTTCTTTGGTACAGATTTTATATATCTTTAATTATCCGAGAGAAATTTTATAAACGTACCACAGACAATCTTCAGTAATTATTTATCTTCCAACGAATCTCGAAATTTTATATATTTTGAATCATCAGTATTTTCTAGACTGTCTGCTAAGGTACTCAAATTTTTATATTTCAAATATAAATTATTTCAAGAAAATATATAACATGAAACTGAATCAACCAAAAGATCACGAGTACCAGGACAGAGATCTCTTTATGTTTCGATTCAAATTGAAATATTTTTAAATAGAGAAATACAAGTAAATTATCGAGAAAATACTCAGCAGAGTTACAGATGAATCGTTTGTAATGAATCATTCATTTTCAAAGTACCTGACACTGATGTAATTCTTGCCACAGCCACCCAAATGAAGTCTGTTGAAATGGAGCTTGATCATTTCACCATTGTCCGGATAATTCGCGTGCCAGACACAATTAATGGGGTAAGATATATTCTTGGGTGCTTGTACCACGTGTGACAACCCGCGAAGAACGCCACCGCAAGGCTGCCATTCATACTCGAGCTTGTAGCGCATTGATTTTCCATAAGTACCGTTCACTATCTGCAAATTTCCAGACAAAACTAGCAAAAATGTATCCAACACCATAGCGTTCCTTTCGTTCGAGCACTTACGATCAAGTCGTTAACTAGTTTAGGACTTCTTAAGTACACTGGCTCCGAGTAGTTGCCACAAATCATACCGATACCTTAAAAAAACAGAGATACGTTTGTTACATAATTCTACTCTATATTAAACTGTATATTCTTTAATAACTGTATAACATAATAACTATTATATTATATTTATAGTCTGATTACTTTTCAGTAAATTTATTATGCATTAGTGTGCGTAATAGTTTTATTACGTGATTGAACCATGTACAAAGTGCTCATGCCCCAGTATTAAAAATATTAAATATCCTCCTCCCGATAAAATCAACAGAGGGCTTTTGATACTATTTTGAGAAATAGCTTCTCATGAAATTAACAAAATGAAAATCTTGGAACACGTGACAATTTGTTGGAAATGAATAATTTTACCATTTATAGCGATGTACTGGTTATTGAAGCAAAACTTGGTGGAGGCGCCGAGAATTCCGCCAATTGCGCCAGTTACCCGTATCGACAATGTCAGTCCGACGTTGCTGACGTTTACTAGACTCTGTGGTGCTTGTATGCTCCACAGACAGAAGTATGACGATTCGTTGAACGGCAGATTCCTTGGCGCCGTCAGGTTTCCTTTAATTTCGTGTATCTCTCCACCGCAGGCTGGAAATTTCTTTCGTTAATAGAATCGTCCATCGGATGACAATAATTTCGATTCAAACAATAGAAATAATTCTATAAAATAATAATCGAAAGAAAACGATGACATACAAAATGATAATAACATATGCATATGTAGTAATATAAAAACAAAATAACATGTGAAATGAAATATAAAAGAGAATGATGCTTTTGAGAACATACGAGCTGGCGCGTCGGCATAGTAGCGCAATTTGAAACCACGATACCCTGGTGACGAATAGTAGCCGATCATCATGGTATTACCCGAGCTCGTTATTACTCGATCGGTTGAATTTGGTCGTATTAACTTGATCCTGGATCTAAAGCGGAAATCGTTGTAGAACTGCCGAAAAAGACAAGGGAACAAGTAAATAATAAATTGGTTGGATACTGTTAATTAATATAGATAATAAATCAATGTCGATCCGAAAGATTAAAAGAACAAGCAATAGAAAAGGAAACAATATCGATGTATAATTATAGTTAATTGATAGAGGAATATTATATTATAGTATTCAATTTATTAATCTTGAGATATATATATATATAATTACATACAAATAGATCAAACATATTTATTAATATTTAATATTATAATATTTATATTAATATTATAATATTATAATATATATATTATAATATTTAATATTAAACTGAATACATATTAATAATTATATCTTGATCGTTTAGGTTTAAAATTAGAAATTGAATTAAACATACATATATATATATATATATATATATATTTTCTAAGATTATTTATATGTATGTAATACATCTCAAGATTAGTAAAGAATGATGTGTCAATAGGAATTATATTTTTATATTGTAATACACAAAATGAATACCTTGTTTTAATAGTTCCTCAAACTAGCTTTTAAAATAGTTACGCATTCATCAAGTAGAAATTATATTTTTTACAATCTGCTCTTTCAATTTTTTTATATAGCCACGAAACAATGAAAAACTGATTGGAAATTTGTTGGTAATTACCGACAAAGCGTACGACATTCGCGTCTCGGACATAGGCATGATGTCCAGGTCCTGTATCTCAACGACTACGTGATACCCTCTCGGCAATTTAATTCTCCAGTCGCAATAACTGCTTCGAAGAAATAGAAACAGAGAAGATCAAGTATAACAGAAAGTTTGACTTCGTACAAACGATTTTCAATTACGTACTGGGAACGCGTTGCAATGTTGGGGTAGCCATTCGACTTGATCGTGCCTTGCATCGCAGTGAATTCACCTCCGCAAACTGCAACCAATACGTTATTTATCGTGGCTTCGTTTTCACTTGGAACATTACACGTTTTACTCACTTTCTTGACTGGCGGTGAAATTAAGACTGAAACCTCGGTAGGTTGCATATTTGATGTTGTCGTTTTTGAACGTCACTACTGCTTCGTTGGATGCCGTTTCGATAACGTCGGGTATCAGGAAGCCGCAATACGTTCCAATTTCATTGCCTGATAAGAAACAGAGAGAGGAAAAAATTGCAGACAACATTCAAAAGAGTTCTAATGAAACTAGAATTTAAATAATTAAGGAGACTATATCACTTTAATACTATACACTTTCTTCGATTGTTACGCAAATACCAATAAAGACCTTGGAGAGCTATATTTTCATTTCATTTTGATATTATAGATTTAATATATAACACGTGTTATATAATATTATATAAAGTAACATCACACAGATAAAACATTATAGATTTAGGTCTTTTCTCGATTTTTTTCATCACTGAGACTCTTGTATCCAATAGTGCGATTGGTTCGCGTCGAGTCTGACCCGTACAAGTCTGTTTCTACTTACTCTTATTCATCGGCAGTACTTCCGTGATCTGCACGTAGTCCTTGCAGATGTGGTGACCAGGCAATTGCAGATCCAAAAACGAGAATTTCAGCGTGTGATCTTCCGGAGCGATTATTCGCCAAACGCAAGTCTGATTTTTTGGATAAAAGAACGGATAATTGGGTGACGAGATGATACCGCCAATGCCTCTGATTATTCCACCGCAGGAATCTATAAAAATGACGCAAGACTTTAGAAAAATATGCCAAAGATATGCGTATTGGAATTAGCTTAGTTAATGACTAAATAAATAGTGTCTACAAAAATATTCATTGAACTCATAAACGTGTTAGAGAGCGACTTTGCGTGAAAACGTAAGACGACAAGAGTGGATCATTTAAGACTTCGTTTTCGAGAAAATTAAACTTGAAAACTTTCTCGACTTGAACTTTATCTCCTTTTGAAATTTGAACGCAAGAATAAAATTTACGTTTATTATTCGTTCGTGTCAGTCATTTTTAAATTAGTTGAATTCAAGTGCATTGAACAACTCTCTCAAACTTTATTTTCTCAAGAAAGGAAAAAAAAAAGAACTGCAAATGAAAAAGTATTCTTTCTTCTCGACTGAATTCTTCACCCTTCAATAAATACACACTGTGTATATTTATCAAGTCGAATACAATGAAAAACATACGAAAGAGGACAAAATTTATATAAAACCATACCCTTAATGGAGAACACAGCTTTGAACCCGTTCTTCGGCTCCGGCACGTCCGTGTAAAAGCGAACGTACATCATGTTCTGTGTACTGATCATGCTGCTGGGTGCCACGTCTTTGCAGTATCTTCCAAACAGTTTAGCGCTGTCGGTTCCACCGTCTCTGACCTCGACGTACTCCTTCTCGCAACTGCAAATCAAACCGTTTCTCTTTCTCATTGCTCGCAGAATTCGAACGGCCTAACACCCCGAGTTGAACTGTTCGAACATCCAAGACTCACTTCACGCTGGAGCTCAGGTCGAATCTGTCGACGAAATGGATGAATATCCTTTCTCTGCCAGGCGCGATCGCTGTCCACGTGCACTCGGAATACGGGGGCGGTATGTTGGGATAATTCGGCGTGCTGATTTCCCATTCCTTCTGCTTGTTCGACAGATAGAACTCGCCGCCGCAATTCGTGCTCACTTCCCTGTGAATATGAATTCATCGAAATTCGACGATGGGAATTTTTTTGAATGTGCGAACGTGTCGCGAGACGTTATTAACAAATAACTGTGATCACCTGTACGTTAGTTTGAACTTGATGTTGGTTCGATCGCCGTGCGCTTTCACGTACAGGCGATTTCCGGTGGTTTCGAGGGGCAGTGGTGCCACGGAACCGCAGTATTTTCCAACACCGAGCAAAGGCGACGACGCTTCCCCGCCATTTTTCAACTACGAGAACAGACAACGAGGTATTGAAGTGGTATTCGAAATCGTGTAGAATTACAATTGAGTTACTCGATAAATTATATATAGTACGATGTGGTATTTAATATTCGAGGTTGACTGCGACTCGTAAGAACCATATTGTCAGGAATTTATTTATTATGAAGAGATAGCGCGAATATTTCGTGAATTTCAAATTTTGGAATTGATCAACGTACCGTTTTCGATCGGTCTTGAAATATTATAGCGAGAATTCAAACAAATTAACGTATTTATTGTAATAACAAAAACTTGTTATGCGCGGACTTAGAAATTGATCCAGGGATTCTACAGCAATTACAAAATAATTCAATCCGTAATTCTCATTTAATTAAGTTGCAACGTAATTCGTAATCCGGGCCTCTCGTTCAATTAATTTTGAATGTAATTTCTAATTACGTTTGAGGTGTAACTACAAAGTACAATGTAATTAAATCAGAATTTCGAATCGAGGGGAATGGAGAAAACGATTTAAAAGTTTGAATATAACAGTTTTGTGACTAGAATATGATCAAGTTATTACGCGATTGAAATACAATGTAATTAAATTACATTGATGAGTATTCAGTATCTTACGAGCTTTTCGATTACTTTAGTTCAAACAGTGTCGTCGTCGCGAAATAATTTTTAAAATGAGCCACCACTCTGCTTTAGATTCTTATTTCGAATTGCGAAAAGATATTTCAAAGTAAATCCAATCTTACCATGAGGTAATTATCGGTGCATGTGAAACTGGGCCCTTGTGCTATCGAAATCTCGACAACCTTCACTTCTATCATTCGTCCAGGCCTCACTGTGACAACCCACTCGCAGAGAACTTGCCAACTACGTGGCAAGTATCCTTTGCTCAACGTAGTATTATTAATCTCGATCACCCCGTTTGGCCCCGACATCTTACCACCACAGTCTGAATCGTATTCGAAAACAAGCATAAAAATTCTGTCAGATTGTTGCCAACGAAATAGCTAAATTTTCGATAAAAGTCTACAGCTTTCTTCAAATTGACGTTCGATACACTTCGACTATCGTAAAAGTGTTACAATTAAAATCTTTAATCGATCGTTGTTCATAACATTTAGTCTGTTTTTAAAGGTTGTGTAGTTCTAATGTAGATTTTTATTTATTTTTATTAATGCTACGAACAACTTTCTACATCGTTAGGTTGAAGTTCCAAGTTGATTAGAAATTAATTCAGTGCCTTCTTCTCATTGAAGGTTGAAAGTTTGAAGAACTCGATAATTATTAAATGACTCCTCTAAAATTCAAGAAAAACTTGTTCCACTAGTACTAAATGATCTAAAAAAAAAAACCAGTTTCTTTAGAATCTAGAATCTAATTCTATTGGAACCAATAAATAAATGGCTAGTTTACAACAATTTTCTTCCAAAAAATAATACCATTATTAGCCTCGAGCTAATTCGGTGTCAGATCAATAAAAGAGCAGATCGAAAAAAGTATTTAAAACAGCGTTACCTCGGTAGACGTACGCGCTGAAGCCGGTCTTGTTCAGATAGCTGTCCGACTGGAACTTCACCGTCATCAGGTCGCTGGCCTTTATCCACGACTGTGTGGAATTCGAGAAACACAGCGTCTGCAACAAAGTAGCGCTGTTCTCGGTCGCCAGTGCGTTCCCGTCGTAGACGGCGACGAAATCTGCCGCGCAATCGCTGGTTTCTTCCAAGCTCATTGCCAGTATCCTCAGCATCAAGTGAGTTCCCGGCGGAGAGATGAAAATCCAGGAGCAACGAAGATTATTGTCGTAGCCGTTCGGCCAGCCAGGCGAAGAGAATTCGTAGCTACTGTTCTGCACGTCTGTTAGAGCCACTTCCACGTTGCACTCTGACACTGTTGGCAGAACGCGAGAGGATTACGTTGGAAGGATTAAGAATGTTACGTTTCAAAGTAGAAATTAGTTATGAAGTGACTGCAATTTCCCGAGTATTGTCCCGTCTGTTGTTCCGCGAGACTGTTTGTCACCGAACAACTTTTATTCCACGCATCTCTGTGCAATTTTCTTAAAAATGGAAAAAAATTCTAGCTTGGAAAGAAGAGGAGAAGTGAGAATTTTTAGCAAATAGATCTCCTGCAAACTATAGATCCGAAATTTTGTTGTGTTACATTATATAAATGTTTATCTCGAAAGATAACTTTTAGCAAAATGAAACAATTGGACAACGATATTTCGATACTTCAAGTGTTGATCGAAATCTTAGTAGTTTTAGGGCTAATCAAATAACGTCAACGACTGACTGGAACTTACGTTCATTGTAGACATTTCCCGTATAGATATCGTCGACGTTTTTCGGTATTTCGAGCCAGTTAAGAGCGAACCAGTTGCCTCGCTGAAGGCCAGTGTTAACCATGGTTGAAAATTGTATATTGACTACGTTACTGGACGATGTGATGGGCTCGGGCACATCAATGCCGCAAGCGTCTAGCAGAACAGGCGCCTCGTCGTTGTAACCATCGTACACCTGTCCAAAGCACACGAGATCGAAGTTTGTTTCAAACGTTTCCGGTTATGCGATTTCCGAGTTGTTACCATTAGAATGTTACAGGGATATTTCTCCATCAATTCGTTTATCTTCATTTGCATGGAACAGAGTTTGAGCGTACACGTTCTATATTACACGCGTGCGATACACGCAGTGTGCCCTAGTTTTGACGTAACAATCTTCCGATACAGTAAGTTCGTAATTTATGAAGCACACGTGCACGAAGGCAACTTTCGAAGAAGCTTAAAGAAATCAAAAGTCTAAATCTAAAGATTCCACGTTTTTCACTTATATTTGCACACATAAAACATCCACGTATCTCCAGTAAAAGATTCACCAAATTCAAGCGTACTTGAAAAAAAGAAAAGAATACTACGATTTTACGAAAAGCAGTTTTAAATGAAAAGCGAGCTATTCTTTTGTCACCTGCTATGAAAACTGACCTCCTACAAGTTCGCATAAACAGACAGCCACGGTACTCACCCTGAGATAGGAGAAGCACATCGAACTGAAATTCTCGGTGTATAGATCGGTGATCTCGATCCGAATGGTCGACCCGAACTGCACGGTGATCCTCCACGAGAGTGTCTCCTCCTTCCTGTAGGGAATCGGATAGAGCGGCGAGGTGATTCTTCCTATCGGCCCGCTCAGCTCGTCGCCGCCAATCAGTTTGAATTCAGCCGCGAATCCTTTGCCGACGTCGTCGCCGTCACTCTTGAACTTCATCCACAATTTCTTCGACGTCCGGACCGTTTCCGTGCTCGTCCCGCAGAACGTATTGATCAGCTTGCCGATCCCGCTGTCCTCGCGTATCTCCACGTAATCCAAGTTGCAGTTCTCGCTCTGCTGCAGCTCGAAGTCGGTGAAAGTCAGGCTGAGTTTGTTCCCGGGCGAGTTCTCCAGGATCCAGATGCACTCGGCGTTTAGGGGGTAGCTGTTGGGATAGTTCGGCGAGGCGATCATTCCCTCGTACGAGTTGTACGTTCCGCCGCATGCTGCAATTCGAACGACCGAGTTCAACTTCTTTCATGCTTATTGGCTATTGATCGATCGATAATATTTTCTGGATAATATTTTCTAGTGGCTCGCGAAATTTTATTAACGCCGTAACGCTCGAGTCTTTGTTGCATTGGACAAGCTTGAATTAAATTTCTTGAAAAGGTATGTAATAGTTACAGAATGTTTGGAGCAAGTGCAATTGCTCACGAAGGTATTCGAACGATTTGCAGGAAATTTTTATAAATTGCATTATGTGAAATATATTTTGGAGTTTTAACATTGATATTTTCGTAATGAAACTCGTACGTGTATTGTAATTATATTGATCAAATTTCAGAGTCTAAAATTTTTCCTAAAATAATTTTAAGTCTGAAAGGATATTTGGTACAAATATAAACAGTGGATGCAGACAAAAAAGTTTAAATTTTAAATTTGAAAGAAAGTTTATAATTTAAAATATTGTATTTAACTTTTTTTAAATATTATATTATTGTATTTAAAATAATGTATTTATCTATGATACCAATTTAAACGTTCTCTTGTCTGTATATACCGTACAACATATGTTACGACGTACACAAAATGCATAAAAATTCGCAATCTACTCTTCTGAAAATACAGTCAACGTTGAATCCTTTATTCAAAGTTAACATGTAGCGTTTCCAGTATCGAAAAATCTGCCAGACTGAAAAAGATATCAGAGCCAATAAACAGAAGTTGCTTACCTGAATTTAACACGGTGTAAGTGAAGGAAACGTTTCCAAAAGTAAAAGAATGGAGATTCACGGTGAGCGCGTTCCCGTTGCTGGTTATCGGCAGAGGTATAACGTTGGACGTCCATTTGCCTCGAGATGGCCCGTCCAAACCTTCTCCCTCAAACACTTCTACGTAGTTCCAATTTTCGTTCCTCCCCATATCCAAATGCGTGAACGTCACAGTGACATGGTCAGCTATTTCCAAGAATTAATACTCGAAATTTTTGCAAGGTAAAATTATTGACCAAAGGGGTGAGATTACGACGTCATTTAATTTACGTATGAAATTACTCAGTCTACAATCAGTCACAAGTTGCAAATGCAATCTCATCAACGACAAACCCAATTTTTCTCGAGAAAATTACGTATCAGACGGAAGGATTTCATTTCTGATTACTCGTAAATTTTACCTGGATCCTCGGCGATCAATATCCACGCACAGTTCCAGTTATCGTTGAAGTCGGTGGTGTAACTTGTGGATGGCACGATGTAGCCTTGATCGCGCACAACTATACGAGCACCACAAGCCTTGTGATACGACGCTTTGAATCCTTTTGCTGACAATATTCTGTCCGTCTTCATAACAACCAACATCTCGTTGCTGCTTGTCACGTAAGAGGGTGGCAATTCGTTTCGACAGTGGGTGCCCAACAATCGTGAGTCAGTCGTCGGTCCGTCGTATATCTGTCGAAAAAAAATCACAGTCTTTCATTAATTTCATCTAGCGAAATTAACCTTTGATCTTTTAATTCATTTCTTACAGACACAGTTTACTAACATTCGTTAATTTCTTCTTGATTTTACTTTTGCTAATTTTCGAACTTGCTTGTACAACCTTTCGTAGCTTCCGTTGTCGTTTTCTATTCTTTTAATTTTTTTCTATCTATTTATTCAAAGAACCCTTCGATACAAAAATAAATAGGAACGCAACCAAAAATAAATGAAATGGAGGTTAGCAAATACAGAAAATCAGTAAGCTATAATAGATCAATAACCAGATTGGACTAGTTTAATATTTCAAGCATTCTGTTTCTGAAAGATGTAAGAGGACTAGAAAAAAGATCCAAAGCAGTTGGTTAACTGAAATAAATGAGTATAAAGAAGAACCTTAACAATTCTAAAGAATCAGAGATACTTAAGATAAAAAGATACATTAAAGTAAAGTCTTCTGTTGTGTGTCTAACCTGAACGTGATCGTCGGTGCAATTCCTGCTGTCCTCAATGTCAAAGTCCAAGAACGTGATATTGACGACGTAATTCGGATCGACTTGTATCAGCCACTTGCAATTCTGTCTGTTCGGATAGTTTTTCGGGTAATTTTTCGAGAATATGACGCCCGTGTCGGTGGTGAATCTGCCGCCGCAGGTAACGGGTACGCTTCTGTAACTGGCGTTGAATCCTCGCGTTGCATACGCCACATCTGACTGGAACTTGATGAACATCATGTTCCCGAAGCTGGTGTATACAACAGGTTTCGGCGAATAACAAATTTCCACTAACTTCGGCGCGTTCGCATCCTCGCCGCTGTAAATTTGCAGTTTATCGAACATGCAGTCTTTGTTCGTCTCGGTGTCTATCTGCAAGCATATCGTAATAACAATATTAAAGAGATTATTCCATGTTTCTTCATATTCATAAAGTCATGTTGTCATTGAAGGACTAAAGTTCTAAAAAAAGCGTCTATTTAAAAATGTTTGGATTTTTTTTCTCTTCCAAGGCAATGTTTGTATGTACTTGAGATAATCTCTGATGGAAACACCTAATGAACATTTTCTTATTTTAATTGTACGTAAAAATAAGTATTCTGTTCCACACTGAGAAAGACCAGCTCCTTGTAGTTATAGAATTTATTTAACATTCGGCAATGGCGACTTTTTCGAGCAGTAAAAAGTTGTATGTGGAAAATGAAGATCGTTATCACACGTGTATTAAATTTGGTCATGCTTCAATTCACGGATACTGAAATACACAGATACGTGTGTATCAAATTATATCTACATTACCATGTTTGAGTTTTAATTTCTGTGATTATAAATATGTGACAAGAATATAAGATAGTTACATACGTAATTTCACAAACAAAATTGATTATATTATGATATCAATATAAGCTTTCTGAGAGTCGAAAAGTTGTTGCAGCAGAAAAGAACCATCTGCTACTAGGTTATTCGAAATTTATGTTGTTTCTTTATTCCCAGAATATGTTTTCTACTTAAACTCTATTTTACTTAAAATGTCACATATTTGTTCCCGAAATTATGAATATTAGAAATTATGAAATTACGAAATTGGAAATTGTGAAATTTGTACATTAAGATATCTTCTCGTGCATAAACAATCACATGAAACCTGAATATATCAATATGCGTTTTGACACGCATGTACGCGTGTATTAAAAACCATACGTTCGAAATCGCGATCTCTAATTGAGATGCAATTTGAGAGATACCAACATCGTGAAGAGTCAGCTCGACGCTGTGCGAGTAGTCGACCTCGATCAGCCACTCGCAGACTACGTCCGTGGGATAAGCGGACGGATATCCGGGCGAGGTGAAGGAGTCGAAGGGTCTTGTCAGGTGTCCGCCGCAACCGTCGACCACCCATTCCAGTCGGAAGCCGTTGAAAGAGATCAAAGCGTCAGTAACGAACTTCACGAACACTTGATGCTCCTTCGAATGAATCTTGGCCGGGAGAACGTCGGAATCGCAGAGTTTCGCGAGTTCGTGGGACGGTGTGTCGCTGAAACCCTCGGACACTTGCAAATAGTCGTAGGAGCAGGTGTTCTCGTTGACCGGCCCTTCGAGATCGAAATGAGAGAACGTGATGTTGACCCTGTTACCTATGGGAACGTCGATCGTCCAGCTGCAGTTGAGATTGTGCTCGTACTTGTACGGGAAATTCGGCGACTCTATCGACCCGTAGAAACCGTGCAGTTTGTTCTCGCATACTGTAAGAAAGGAACACGTTTGCTTGCTGAGAAAATTAATAGATGAAATGAAACGATCCTAATGAGTGAACTAATGAATAGTTTAGAGAAGAGAGAGAGAGAGAGAGAGAGAGAGAGAGTAAAATTTATTGTTAATAGGAGAGAGCTTGGGCAAGTTGATACGTTCTTCGGTTTTTAAGAAATGTGCTAAAATATACATTGGCTCTTTTTTACATACTGCAGTTGAAATTTCGAGGAGAATGTACGCGACGAAGATAAAGAATGATTAGAAGTAGATCGGTGAAATTTAAACGTATCGATTTCAACTGTTCAGACACGTTTATTGTAATATAACTGTATAAATGACAAAGAATTTGATTGTCAGAATGGACGATAAAGAATTGGTCATTTTCCAAATTTAAGTAACGATTAATGTATATAAATTGGTATCATCTTTACCTCATACGAGACAAGTTGCACATTGAATCCATGAATCCACACGTATCAACTTATTCTGACGAGGAATCATTATTCAAAAATAATTTCCATGAAAAACTTCGATACAGGGTAAATATCAGTGAGAACCGACGGCAGATGGGTCAATACACCGGATTCATTTAAGAGGGGAACTTTAATGCGGGCCGCTGAGGAAATCGACTCACGTGTTTCGTACTTGAGATGGAAACCGCGACCAGAATTTGTAAAGTCGGAGCGGAACTCTATGTTCATCATGTTAGACTTCGTCTCGATGATTTTTGGATAAGGGTTGCCGCAGTATCTCTGGCTGTTCCGGTGATTGATTCCCTCGGATATCTCGATGTAGTCGTATCTGCACTTGTCGTGCTGCTCCAATTGCAGATCGACTATTAGCAATCGTACCAAACTGCCGGTCGCCACCACGATTTTCCAGTAACATTCCGCTTGATGTAGGTACGGTTCCGGGTAATTTGGAGATATGATGTCGCCATAGGCAGCGTTCAAAGTTCCACCGCAGCCTGAAACGACGAAAGAACCGGTAGAATTGACGTTAGGTAGATTCTTTTGTTGATTGTACAAAGAGTGATCCAGAAAGAGAATTTTAACAAACAAACGGTTAATATAACAGAAAATATAACAGAATATTGCAAGTACTTTTATCAAAATTAATATTGAGTTAAACAAAGGCGTGATTTTATAAATGTATTTACTTCACTTATTATCATTTAAATTGCAATAATTTGTGTGCAGAATATTTCGAGATTAGTATTGGACATCGGTTTAGTGTTACTCTTTCGATTCTGGAATTAAATTTGGAATGGTGGCTCATTATGGGATATCGATAAGAGTTGAGCCAATAATTAGTTTTTGAGATAAAAAGAATTATGTTAGATTCTGAACTTGGTTAAATAATTGAAAAAAATTATTCCCAAAAATTCTTAAATTAACTTAAGAATAAGTTAAGAATAAGTTAATTTAATAATACAAGAAAATATGCAGTATTCGTACGCATAGAAGCTTTACTCATTACAAGTTCCATTTAAAAATTTTTTGTTATTAATATCTCATCGAAAACTAATCATTTGATGTCAAATTCGGTTCCAAAATCGAAGATATAAAAAAACAGACGATTTTTTTTATGTCACTCTTCTTATCTTATCTATTCTTCCTTCCGAAAGAATTCGTTTTACCTATCGTCGTGCTGTCCCACTCTATGCGAAATCCAGCGAATGATCTCGTCATATCGGACACGAATTTCAGGTATACCTGATTGGTCTGACTTATAATTTCCGTGGGGATATCGGTCCCGCAGAATCGTCCAAGTAATGGAGAAGTTTCGTAGCCACCGTTTCTGACAAATAGTTAAGAAAAAAAAAATCATATACTTTCGTTTCAAACGTGTTAATCAATGCAAAAAAAAAAAAAAAAAAAAAAAAAAAAAAAAAAACGCGTTGATCGTTAATTATAACTGATTCATCGGTTAGAAGAAACGAAAAGGAATAGGAAAGAGACGAAATCGAGAGTTCACCTGATTTCTAGATAGTCAAACAAGCAAGTGTTATGTGCTTCCAGATGGAAATCCGTCACATTGAGGATCACCCTTTGCTTGTGCGGCGCTTCGATCACCCAACTGCATTGCTGTTTCCCCGGATATTTCCTCGGATAATTCGGCGACTGTACGACGCCTGTCGTCTTAATAAAATGACCACCGCACACTTTGCTGGCGTCGATGAAGAAGTACGTCGCGGTGAATCCCTCGCGCGTTATCGACGAGTCGGAATGGAACACCAACGTCAGTTCGTTCCCTTGCGTCATCACTACCGGCGGCTTCTTGAAACCGCAGAACCTGTGAAATCCCTCAACTTAATTCCAAACAAGTTGCAAGTTCAATCGTCGAATAAAGAAGAATTTCGCACGTACGTTCCGATCTCCTCCCTGTTGTACGACATGAAGTTCTCGTACACTTTGACATAGTCGTGCCGGCAGCGAATGTTCCTTTCCAGATCGAACGACAGCCAGCTGAGCTGCACGATGTATCCTATCGGGGCTAGTATCGTCCAGACGCACGTTTCGTCGTTCGGGTATTTTCCTTCATCGGTCGGTGTCTGAATCGTTCCGCTGACCTCCGTGTACAGTCCACCGCACCCTTTCAAATAAATCACTCGCTACGAGCTCATCGAACAACTTGCAATTTCATAGATGCCAGATTCGCAGCAACCAAGGTTGGTATGTGTGTTGTGTGAACGTATTTGTTGTGTATTGGTAATTAGGAAAAACAGAAGATGAAACGAGTAGTATGGTGTGTGCGTCCAAGGTGTGATGAAGATACGGACGAGACACACGTACATTCTGTTTACTATTTGATATTTCATATTTGTCCTCAGCCCTGACGTCGAGTGATTGAAAAATAAAAATGAAGTGCGTAGAAATTAAAAAAAGGAAATAATTATACTGAACTGTCCAAAAGAAGATTGCGTGATTCCACGTATTAATTTTAAATTTGGTCCCATCACTATGTTCGTTTATCTTTTCTTCCATTTTCGCTATTGCATACTTACTGCTCTGAATAGTCGTGTAGTTCGCCCGGAAGCCACGTCCTAGTATCCTGTGATACTTGAGCAACATGACATTGTGCGTGGAATAGTAGCTCATGCCATCGGTGGAAGTGCCGCAGAGACGCGCAAGACGTGTGGCGTTCACGTTTGTGCCGTCGTACAGGTCTAGATAATTATACCCGTAACAATCGTTTCGTTTCCCAAATGACTTAGGGATGTTGATGTCGAGCATGTTCAACACGATTCTTTTGTCCGGCGGCTGCCTAATCTCGTAGTCGCAACTCTCGAAAAGAGCGATCGAGGCCGGGTAGTTGGGTGACTTGATAATTCCTGAGTCGCCGGTGAACACCTGGCCGCACGTCGTACTGTACGAGAGCGTGAAGCTGCCGTACATTTTGGCCTTGAAGACGATGAGCAACACGTTCGTGTTCGATCTGACTTTGGAGGGAATCATGGAACCGCATAGTCGTTGCAGCAACAATGACTCGCTGGTATCTCCGTCGTAAACCTGGCGAAAATTTCCAAACGTTTCTGAGATGTTCAGACTGTATTTTGAAAACTTAAACTGAAAATACTGTCTGTAGAAATTAGTTCGATTGCATCGAACTTTACCGTGCAAGTTACACACATTTGCAGATTGCTGAAGGAACAACGATACATTCTTTAGATACGTAATTTAGATACATTTGACGTAAAATACGTTTTTATGTAAAAATTTGAAAATTCGAGGAATTTGTACAATTATTGAACAACGAATGCAGGAACTTGTTTTACAAAACGGAACGATCAAGAATTTCACTTTCCAGTCGCTAGAAATTATCCTCACGGACACCGTTTTCATTTAAAAGAAGCCTAGTTTGAGACTATTCAATTTCATTTTGGAGTTCGGAACTGGAGATACCTCGATCTGTTGCATTCGACAGTCGGTAGACGTGAGCTCGAACTTAGGCCAAGTGATCTCTATCCGCTTGCCAACGGGCATTAGGATTTTCCATTCACATTCTAGCTCTTGGTTAGACAGTGTAATCGCGGGGCTGTTAATGGTACCGGTCGGAGTGGTATACACGTCGTTGCAACCCGGAACACCTGAAGGGACGATTTATAACTCGCTGATTCGTTCGAAACAGAAGAAAGTAGGAATTTATTCATTTATAAGGTAGAATTTCAGTCACCTTCGATGATAGAATAGTGGATTTGGAAGCCAGCGTCTTGTCCGGCGCTGTCAGAGTGGAAATAAATTATAGCTTCGGAAGCTGGCACCACCAGAGGCGGTGGATGAGTGTGATTGCAGTAAAGACCCAGTCGTTCGTTGTGTATGGTGGTGATCTGGGAAGAATCATGATAAATGCCTGATCATTGACTCAAGATCACTTTTAACTTTCGATAAATTAATTAAATTAAAGCGTTTGTAAATAAATAAATATTTGGAGGTAATAAATAATAAGATGCAGTATATAGCTCAAATTTATTGTAACTTAATTATTAATATTAAATATGCCGATATTGATTATTAAATTCCATTCAATCTCTTCAATTTTATTCAGCGTTCAGTAAGAGCTTATCAAAAGTCAAAGAGTCCAGTGCCAACAATAAATTAATAATGCATGTTCCTTCAAACTTTGGACGTTATGTAATTATTTTAAACAAGTAGATTGTCCGTATGATCTTCAGACAAATTGTTGGCCTAAATATTCAAAAGGTTCGACAAAATTCTGTACTCGAAGTGAAGTGAAAGGCTGACTTACCTCGAGGAAGTCAGCCTCGCATGTTGGATGTTCTTCGAGCATCAATTGACCGAAATGGATCTGTATCCTCTTCGAGGGTCTAACGGTAATCTGCCAATAGCAATCTCTGTTCGGCGGATACCTTCCTGGTGATCCAGGCGAGCTGATCGTGCCGTAATCGTTCGTCAAAGTGCCTCCGCAAACCGGCTTGATACTGTCCCAGTGAAACGCGAACCCGTCGTGGGATATGCTGTTATCAGAGTGGAACCAGAAATACAGGGAGTTGTGCGAGGACACGATATTTCCGTTCCCGTGTGGCGAAGTGTTGCCGCAAAATCTGCCGATCATCTGACTACCGGCATTTCTGCCGTCGTGTATCTGAAACGCGTCAAAAATGTAATAAAACACGTCTCGGTTTCTCCCGATTATATCGAAATTTAAAAAAAGAGAAATCACGCAAAATATATATCATTGGAAGCATCATTAAAAAGTTGTAACAAACATGTAAATGACAACGAATGTTCTTTGCACCGATGTAATATTTGATGTTCTAGCAGAACGAAGAATATCAATCATTCCTAGTTTCAATTTCAAATGTAATCAATTAAGTTTCAATGCTTCAAATATCACAAGTGAGATATCTGTTTACTTAAGAATCATTGTTTCTTTCGAAGATGATTCAAACTCGAGAGTTTTAAGATCGGTGGACGCGATATACCTGTAAGAAGTCGTATTTGCAGTCGGTCGATTGTTCGAGATTGAAACGGTCGAACGTGACGTTCAACACGAGCGAGCTGTTGGTAATTAGGACCCAGGCGCAGCTCAGTCCATGCTGATAAACGTTGCCGCCGATCGGGAACTCGAGGTGTCCCACGGTATTACGGGACACGCCGCCGCAGGTTTGCCGGGGTGTTTCGCATCTGTTGCCGGTGTACGACGACGGACAATCGCAGGTCGCCGCGCCGTTCGACTTCACACAGACACCGTTGTTTTTGCACGGATTCGGTGTACATGGATCCTTCACGGTGCACGTGTCGCCCGACGAGATTGGGAACGACAGCAGTCGTTGGCTAGTTGTGCCGGTGTAGCCAGCGTGGCACACGCAGCTAGGGGTGCTTCCCAAGATCAAACAGTCTCCGTGCCCGCACGGATTAGTAGCGCAAGGTGTATTAACATGGTCGGTGGATGGTTGACAACCGTTTGGACCGAGTCCATCACCCACCATGCCAGCTGGACAACGACAGATCACGTAGGCGCTCGTGAGAGCCGGATTCTCCACGCACGTGGCAAATGGATGACAGCCGCCGTTGTTGATGGCGCAGCTACCAACGTAGACGCAGGTGACACCGTCGCCACTGTACCCCTTTGGACAGGGACCGCACATTCTCGAACCCTGTTGGCAATTATGTCTAATGTTCTAATTTTGGATTTCGTACATTCAACAACGAACAATATTAAAAACAATTTTTCGTGTACAAGCAATTCTCCATCAACCTCTTTTTTGTGTATGTTCTATTTTGTTTAAAAGTTTCTTCGATTGATGTGCCAAGTGGATACATACACTTACGTTTATTTAAACTAAATTTCGGTCAGTTCTTGTGACTGTAACACTGACAGTGGCTTCACGAACGTGTTATACAAAGACGATAATGATTATAATGAGATTAATATGTAGAATATTGCCAGAGTCATGAATGTTTCATTAAATTACCATGGTATTGATGCACTGAACTCTGGGGAAGGTGCTGCAACCTCCGTTGTCCACCAGACACTCGTCGATGTCGGTGCAGTAATAACCATTGCCGGAGTAGCCTTGAGGGCAAGCATCGCAGAAGAACGTTCCCGGTGCATTTCGGCAAGCAACCCAAGGATTCACGGAACACGGCCTGTGGTTTCCGGCGCATTCGTCCACGTCTTTGACGCAAGCTGGATTAGCGCCTTCGGACTGCCAACCCTGATAGAAACATTAAGCTTGGAATTGCACGGTGGAAATTACGAGAAAATTACGATGTTACGAAAATTAAGCGTCTCGTCGTATATACCTGGTCGCAAATGCAAGTGTAACCGAGCGGTGAACCAGGTTTGCTGACGCAGACACCGTGACCGCAGAGTTCGTTGGAATTTTGCGTGTTGCAAATGGGAGTTTTCTTTGTGCAATGGAGACCGAACCATCCTGCTGTACAGTCACACCTGAAAATAAAATTAGTAGATATGTCATGAAACAATCATTTTATTAAGTATCACGTTGGTTGCTGCGTGATACTTAAATATTTTAAGACGGGATGTATTTTGACAAAATATTATATTACAGTGACAGTGAAAGCACACTTTTCTGGTTATTTATGGTTGTTTATAATTCTTTTTCTTTGTAAAAATATAAGATTGCATAAACATTTGCAGAGAGACATTAATTAAGAACCTGTACGATCCTGGAAGATTATGACAGGTAGCTCCATTTTGGCATCCAAGATCTGTTCCTAACAGTCGAACACACTCGTTTACGTCTATCACGCAATTTGGACCCTGTAATATCGCCATAAATAAATATTTATGGATAAGACAGATGAGGTAGTTAACTGTATTAGTATTTTATAATTCACCTCCCAGTTTGACGGACAATGACACTGATATCCCTCGTAAAGATCCTGACACGTGCCGCCATTCTGACAAGGATTGCTGCTGCACTCGTTTATTTTTAATTTCGATTCTATCGATTTTACTTTTTCTTCTATTCGCCGTACCTAGAAATACCTCAATAATTATTTAATATTCGTTGTTAATCCTTGACTTATGTCACTGGATATTGGAAATCATAATAATTTAATCTTGCGTTATTTAGTTCTGGAATTTTCAATTTGATTTAGTTTGATTTAATTCCCATCGCAAAGAACTGATGCAAACTAAAATTAAATTAATCCAAAATTTTAGTAATCTAACGAAAATTATTGCAATCATTTATAATACAATGATACTGTTTCAGAGTCAAATCATACAAAGATTTAAGTAGAACGTTCATACATACTCGATGAACCATCATCCGAATCTTCAAGCTCGTTCCTGACTTAGACTGCAAACGATTAATTGAATTAAGTATCAACTATTAAATATTCCTTAACGAAATGATTCCTTGTGTCTCAAACGATACTTACCTGATTCGTCGACGAAATATCCGGTTGTAACGTGCTGTTCCCTTCTCCGAATCCCTTCAACGCGGCTATTTTTTTCTCCAAACCTTCCGGACCCTCCACGAGTTGCATCAATCGTTGCAAATTCGATTCCACTTCGGCCAGGTATCCGGTTTTCCATCTTTCAATCAAACGTGTCGCGCTTTCCGCCTAAAGGAAAAAGAAAAAAAAGAAACAAATTGCCTCGTTAACGAGTAAAGTTAATTCTTGAAAAAAAAAAAAGAATTCTCTCCACATACGGAATTCGCGACGTGAAGTAAATTAATTTCGTTCACGTTCAGGTAGCCTTTCCCCAAGATCTTCAGGGTGATGTTCTTGTCCTTGGCAGCGGAAATGAATAGATTTCCGTCCCGCGACTCCAACACAGGCCTGGAACGCGTTAAAAATTACGTTTATGCAACGTCTCACGGGCAGGAAAGTTTCTTTTTCTCTCGGTGAGAGATCGGATCTTCCGGAAATTGCGTTCGCCAGACCTTTCGTCCATCCATGCCGCGCAGAATCCCAGCCAAGTCAACAATAACCATTGCGATCTCGTAGCCATGTCGCCACGATGTTTCGAAGCGTGCTCGATCCAATTTTTATTGTAACATCACCTGCCGGATGTTACGCGCGATATCTTTCTCGTTTCGAAGTTCGTCGAGGACTGCATCGAATGATCAGAAACTAGGCATATCTTCGAGTGAAAAGTGGGCGTATTTCGTGGACACTTATCGATATCCACCCAGTATCGGTTACGTTCGGTTCATTGTGGTACGAGTAACTTGGTTCTTCTTTTTCTTCCTTGCCTTCTTTCTTTCTTTTTTTTTTTCAATAAAATATATCCCCTTAAAGAGTGTGTCTTCCGAAGAAGAACAATCGAAGATAGCAGGTTCGAGAATTTTAACGTTCGATTCGAGTTTAATAAGTTCCTTCTAACTTTTCTTCCTTTTCTTTCCTATTGTTCTTTCGTTTAAAACTTTCTTTATCTTGGAACGTTACATAAACGTACGTATGTGTGTTTTCTTTTCCACGAAGAGTTTCCTAGTAATTTTTCAACATATTAAGATAAAAGTAAATATAAAACCTTTAACGTGAAAGCATTATTTCGAGCTGATTTTCATCTTGAAAACTGCACGTCGAGGAATAGAGAATAATGATTAAATGGAATAAAAATATAGCGTTAAAAATTTTAAAATATTCGCAGCATTCGAGATGAATGGTTTATACAGTATTGGAAATTAATCGACAGATTCCGTTTTATCGTGAACTTTGTGCCAATAAAAATTCAATAAAAGGCTCGCGTGTAAACCGGCATGCTGAAATTGAACCTCGATCACGAACTATAATTTTCGGTCGAGCGATCATTTTTCAGTTTACTCTTTCATTTCTTTTTTCTTTTTGTTTTTTTTTTTTTTTTGATATAAAAAATACATGAAAAATGAACGAAACATTCGATTATTTAAGCCGCGTAAGCAGTGATTTCAACGCGTTCGTGTCCATAATTCTACGAATTAAAATTCGAATTAAATTTTGACTTAAATTTATAAAAATATGTTTTTTTTTTAAATCTTCAAAAATAAACGTTGATTACAATGAATGTACTGTATATATACTTTCGCACGTGAGGGCATTTTTTGAAGATACAATTAGCAATTTCTGTTCCTCTGAATCAAATGTTTTCGATAAAGGAATCTTAAATAAGGTAAATAGGATGATACTATAAAATGAGACACACTTATATTTGATAAAATAAAAGTTGCCCCACAGACAAAACGTACAAACGTTCTTGCGAGGTACTCAAGAACTTCTATTCAAGCTATTTATTTATTTGTCAATTAGCTTCTATTTGAACATTGTAAAAAAGAAATACATGTCAAATAACACAAAGGAGGTAGGTGATAGCACAAAATGAAGAATGCACTTTTATTGTAACATAACATCTCGTAAAAGTATGTAGACGAAACTATTATACTGTCAGCGTGTTAATCTCTTTCTCTTTCTCTCTCTCTCTCTCTCTCTCTCTCTCTCTCTCTCTCTCTCGCCCATTTAACATCTTACCCATACGCCGAAAAATCGTCAACATGTTGCATCGCGTTGCATAGAGAGGTCAGCATAAAACCGATACAAGACTTAGGGCAGCGGGGTAGAGGAGGATTCGCCTGGCGGTGATTCGAAATTCGGCGCCAAAGCGGCCAGTGGGCGTCGCAGCGGCGCTCGATGCGCCGCCTGGCGCGGGGATTGGGAAGCCGCGGCGCGTTCAGAGTGATCGCAGAACAGCCGTTCTCGTCGAAGCCGGACAGTATGGCTTCGGCTGCCGGTTCGTTCGCGTTAGTGGCGTCGATCCACGGTGTTACGGTGCGTAGTCGGCGGCGGGTGTGCATGCTCCGTTTCCTCCGAGCGAGACACCGCGCGTGAAAACGTGGACATAGGACGAGGTGGTTGGCGAGAGGATACGCGGACGATACGCGGGACGAGGCACGACACGGGCGAGACCGGGGGCTGGCACGCAGGCAGAGATGCGGCGAAATGTGAAAATTGTGTTGCTGCTGTCATGCGCGTGGATGTTCGCCTTTGTTTACTACTACCACACGTCGCGGGACACCAAGGTATGTCAATGAATGATCGTTCGTTGCGAGTGTGATTCCGGTGCGTGATCTTGGCCGCCATGTGCGCCAATCGGAGCGCAGCACCGCGCGAACATACCACGCGAACGAGGCTCCCCTTTTCGTTGCGGGTAACAAGCTGCTCGAATTCCTGTCATTCGCCGTGCACGGAGGGAAAGAATCGAACAGGCGACACGGTTGCTCGGGCTTTCACTTTCTTTCTACGAACTGTTGAAATTCGCGACTCCATTCCAATCCGCGAGATCTTCGTTTTTGCGCGGGACGGTGGCTCGTGACGTTTTGACAATGGATACGGAAGTGACGTAGATACGATGATTTTCGAAGGGAATTGTCGTGTTTCGCCGTGGAAATTCTTTCGGGCGATCGTAGATTCACACGTTGTCTCGATTTCCCTCACGACGAAATTTAATTTGCGAAATTTGTGTACTGTCTCGTCGCGTTGGCGCTCGCATCGGTTCCATGTTTGAATCTGGAACAGGCTATCACGTGATCCGTTCACGTGTCACGTGGATGTTAGGAATTGGAGTTCGCGAGAAACGTAATGCAAAAATACGGCGAATGGTTAACAGGCGTTAAGTCAGGACGTCGTGTTGTGCTGCTTGAACCCTGCCGCCCTTATTGGCAAACTACGACACGTTCATGCGACTTTATAAATGACACCAGTGACCGATTCGCAGAAACGCGATCGGTCGAGATTATTATGTGTACGAAAGTAAGTTTCTTTCTGACACAACAGGCTCGTAACTTGACTTTTCGTGTACATCTAGCTACGTTTACGATTCGCATACAGAATATTACAACAAGGTTCCTGAAGAATAAAATATTCTTTAACCTCTTGCGCTGGAACGACGTGCTACGCATGTCGAGAATTTTTTGCTCCAAAATTGCAATATTTTCTTAGTTTCAAGTATATTTAAGCATAGCCTGGTCAAAACAAATAATAAAGTAATATTTATTCCTTCTCGATAATTTTTATCCAGTGATATCGAAAAGAAAGCGACGAATTATTGTATACGGTTTGGTCACTCGTTATGGTCCGCAATCAGTTGCCAGCGCAAGTGGTTAATCGAGAGATTTCGTTTTCTCGTTCATTGATTTTGAAACTGATACTTTCTTTTCTATTTAATGTAGGATGTATAAAAATGTAAAGCGTTCTAAAGTATAGCATTCTTTGTAATATTTAGTAGAACAATTTATTATTTACGTTTTAATCATATTCACATAAATACGAATCTAGATATCAGTTTGGTTACCATTATAGTTGCCTATTATCCTAGATATTATAAATAATAAGACTGTTACTATTTCAACTAATTGCATATACACTTGATATACAGTTTTAAAATCAATATTCTCCAAAACGAAATTTCCTTTAAAAGTATTTTGTCCTTCATTTCCAATTAACTTCTTGTACAGTGATATTACGCAGGTCAATAATTATTATTATAGTGTTTTCTTTGTATAATTCACGTTATTACTAGCTACGAGTTAATTAACAAGCGATTGAATGCTTGTCATCCTTCGATCCTGAAATTTCTCTAAAATATTCTGTCAACTGCACTTTAAATTGCTTTTCCACTATCAAGACACTTTTATCGTTTGAAAACCGTGATTTTCCACGATTTCATAACTCGTTCCCAGCCCGGTTCTTATTGCTTCTTCTCGTAAACGCGTTAATTAGAGAGAATACGGCGAGTTTGCCGCAGAAAAAAGAGTGAAAGTGATTCTCAACGCTATGCAATCGCTCTGGTAACAGACATTTGTCTTACGTGGCGGATAAATGGCTTTGGAGCGATGCTTTCACGATCCGATGATTTCCGCGAGTCATTAAGTACGATGCTCGGGAAGAAAGGTGGCAAATTATCGCTGAAACATTGTTACAGAAAGTCTTTTCATCGCTGATTATTATAGTAAATGCTCTCCTTCCGTGCATTTTAAAGCTGATATAATGATACCAATAGAAGTTTCATTGTATTAACAAATGAAATAAATATAAATAGTATGTAGTACTAGTAAATTTTATCAGAATATGAAGTAAGATTAAACAATTTTAACTAATAATATTGCCTCAATTTATTTTGCACTTTGAATTCGACGCATAGTAAATTTATATGTCAAATTTTTTTTTTTATTTCGTTGTTACAAGCTCGTAACTTCAAAACTAGAGGAACGAAAATTATCGAAAGATTTCCTGATTATTTCCGCAATTTGAATATGCACAGTTTCGCAGGAAAGCTTGCAAATATGCAGGTACATCAGTTTTTATATCCGACGATGAAAAAGATCAATTTGACGAGAAAAATTTGCATTAACCTTCGTAAGGACCGTTTACACTGTATGTAAATGCATTATGTGTGACTCGAGGCTGGAAAAATTGACTGATGTTTTTACGGATTCGTGAATGGACCAAACACGTGCATACGTCTCCGGTAGTATAGTATACACAGCAGTATTATAGTTGTATTTATAACTTGCAAGCAACTGATGAATGAAACTTCGAAATCTCGCAAGAAGATTATGTTTCACGCTTACGTAATGTTTAAAAATTCGAGAAACAACAGGAAAATAATGACGGAAGAACCGGCAAGATGGACGTAATTTTTTTACATTCCCTATCTAGTTCAATTACAGTAATTGAATTTACGTTGGAAGTCGATGCAAGCGAAATATTTGAAAAATTGAATGAAAATTCTATCGGCTCGAATATTTGGTAATAGAATGCGCGCTGCAGGTGAAAAATTTGTTGTATCTTGGTTATTTGTGTATAATATCTCGTGAAATTGAAAAACGCGGACGTTACACGAATTTTTCCGTAGATTATGGTTCAATGACCTTTATTTAAACCATTTAGGAAAGCTCAACGTAGGAGTACTAAAAATATTAACACACTCTTCATAATCTAAATATCAATTCATATTAATTCTCAATACAATACTACGATATTATTGGATTATCGAGAACCATAGAAAAATTTAGAATTAGAATGTCCAGTTCCAGAATTTTCAATTTAATTGAATTTCCTTATTTGTAGAATAAATTAGTCATCTATGTAATTAGTTATCTACAACTCGATAGTGATCTTTGAGAATTAACCAATCTTCTGCCACAAACTTCGGGCAGATTCGTCCTCTTCACCTTTTTTTTTTTTTCATTTTTATTATCAAAATAAAATGAAAGAAAGTCAGTAACCGTACTTTCGATGGCAATATTAAAACGGTCCCGTGTATCGACGAGCAGCGCATTTCATACACCGCAACTTTTTCTGATTTATCGTCCCGTAATTTTCTGGTTTCGTTCGGCCTGGAATGCGGAGTGTTGCGACCTCTCTCCGTATATATATCAGCGTCCTTTCTTCTGATAAAATACCGCCGCGTTATTACACCGTCGCCCATATAAACCCGAATCCATCTACATCCACGTCGCGGGATTTCCGATTATTTTTGCAAGAAACGCGATTCGTTTTTGTTCTGTCGTTGATCGGAATCTGGGTCATGTAATTTCACTGAGGAAAGAGGTGAAAAAAAAGGCAAGGGGCTTGCGATTGCGTCGGAGGAATGCATAAAAAATGAGCTGGTCTCCGTTCTTGAACGTTGTAGGTACTCCGGCTCTCCCTCTATTTCTTTCTTATTCGTAATTTCACTTTTTAGCAGAGGACGCTGCTTCGCGTCCAAAAAGATATATGTACGAATCTGAATTTCACTTTGTGTAATTTTAATTTTTAATACTTTCACTCCGCGTGTATAACGAAGTATTATCTGCTCCCGATAGGATTAGGATCAAGTTCAATATATACGTATATATGTTTATAGCTCCGAGTCAAGTTCGATGTCTACGTTTCGTTTCACTGGGTTTCGAATGGTACTACACGAAAGTAAAAAACTATTAGTCGATGCGTTTGCAATGTATCCGCTTTGTGCAGGCTAGTTTCGAGTCCTAAAATGAGTAGCTGCAGTTTTCGAAGACGCAGAATTAGGTCGACGTTTGTAAGGTTGGAAAATTTCGCAAGTGGTGCTTGGAAATCAGAATGCACGTTTTACAGGGATAGATTGGAGAAGCATATTCCTGTTTTTTTTTATTTTTTTATTTTTTTAATACACGAATGCTATATTTGTACACGTACATATATCAAGAACACGGATCCTTAATTTCTCAGTGCGCGTTTCACACGCCACACGCGTTCTCTGCTTTTCAATCAACTCATTTCGCTCGCATCAATGCACGCTGCGTCATGTCGTCATCTCGATCCAGATTTCCAACCGATCGAAAAAAATCTACCGTTAGCGATACGAGAAACGAGCGTAATCGTTGATCCGTTACACGTTTGACAGCGAAGTGAAAGCGACGCGCGGGGAGTCATCCGCGGTAGCTCCGAATTATAGTGACCGTTATCGGTGTGGCCTCTCGATCCACGAGTCACGAACGCTTCGCCGAACGTTGTTTGTTTCCGTAACAACGAGTGTCGTTAGCGAGGACGTGTAACGCGAGATAATTTGTTCGCTACCTGGACAGGTAGCTTTTAAATTTCTCTCGCGAGTCGTTATCGGCTAGAACGAGAGACGTCTCTATAAATGTCTCTGTGTGTAAAATGCAATTAATCCTTTTAGCGGCGAACAACACTATATATGTATTGTAGCTGTATTTGTGGAAAATATCAACAACGACGTATAACATGGTTACGCGCGAGTCACTATGCTAATGAAAAATCTTCATTTGTTGGATGGTGTACAGAATTATTATACATTTCTTTAAAAATACGCTAGCTCTTTGTTTGTCAACGTGTTTTGATCTTATAAATATCAACCTAAATTTTTCTTAATTCATTTTTGAATTATTTACATTTTGTTTTGTATTATTTGAACCTCGCTTTTTCTTAATTTTCACCGAGTTAATATGTCGTTTCTTGCGCTTGAGAGATTATTTTTCTCGTCGGCATTGGAAGAGTCAATCGATATTGGGAATAGAATTTTTTTTACAAAAATCACCTATTTTATAATTAGACACGTCAAATGATGAAGCTGATAATTTATTTCTGAGTAATCTGAGGAATCAAAGAATCATACGTAGTTCATTAAGCCAGTTCGATCATAGACTTTTATTTTCATTCATCAGGGTTTGACTAACGACGAATTTGAACCTAATCGGAGACTTTGAAAGCGATCGTCCAACCATCCCACTTTTCTTATTCCGAGTTAAGATTTCCATTATTGTACCAGAAATAACGTATTCGATTCAACGGTTTGATAAAATACGATCGATCCTCGATATCGTAAGTGGAACGTGAAATACGTGTCCTTGTTTGAACGAAGAGGAATTATTAGTTGCACCGATTATCGACGGGATTTTAAATTCACACGGCGTTTAATCGTGGTAACCGGACTAATCGGATTTTTTTCTGTTAGAACTCCCCGGTTATTGTAAAATCGACGAGGAATCCGCTCCGAGGTCTACATTCGACGACATGCGAGCGAGTAACGAAATTGTGGTTGATCCACTTTTACGACGAGGCTGTAAAGTCTGGCACCGCGTGGTGGCTGCTCTTTTTCTTTTTTTTCCTTTTCTTTCTTTCTTTCTGTTTTTTTTTTCTTTCTTTTTAATTCTCCCTGGTCCCGCTGGTCGTCGAAAACTGCCTCGTCGATGCGGGATGTACGCGAAGAACGATTCCCCGGTTTCGATCGACCGCGATTTTCTATCGTCGTGGCGTGGCGTGGCATTAATCGCCGACGCTCTAATGGAGCGGACTAATCGCGCGATCCTGCAGGAAACGATTCGGCCATTAAACTCGAAAGCCACGATCGAAGCGTTTCCGCGCGTCGCTGTCTGGTTACGATGATTGCATCATCGAGCATTCGGAACACACCGGCTCGCTGGATCCGCGAGAGCCTTCGTTCCTCCTTTCCTTGCTATCTTTCGCGGAATCACCGTTTCGCTGCCTTTTGTCTTCCGTGTAATTCCATAAAGAACGATTCTGCCATTAATCCTTTAAGAGATCTGAGAACTGAATTTCAGAACACTGTGACGGGGAGATACACCCCTTTTTTTATTTTATTACTTTACTATACAAATTTGTGTGAAACTTGCTCTTTTTTCTAAGAAGAAATTCTTTTGTACAGGTGTTATATTGCGTTTGCAGTATCCTTCTCTCCAACTTCTCAAAAGCCAAATTAATTGGCATAATGTTTCATTCGTTACTCAATGTCATTACATCAGTAGACAGTTTTGTAATATTCTCAAAGATTTATTTCCAGACGATCATTCATCTCGAAACGATGATATAGATATTGATGTGTATAGACAGATTCGTAACATTGTCACATTTTACATCTCATGAAAAATGTTTCATCTCCGTCAGTTATTACAAAGAAGTGCATTCGTTCTGTTACGAAGAAAAAAATTACACATTGGAGGATTAACTAATCTTTTTGCCATTTTGACAGGATAGTTGTAATTTTGTTTACGAAATTATCGAAAAGTATCACCGATACTATTTCGATATATAATGTCCGAGAGAACACGGTAAACGTTTTTACGGAGGGACGCGTACGTTAGATGCCGAATGCCTCGTAAAACAGCATTGACGGTTGATTCGAAATTTCTCGGTGCAGCTCCTTTGAACGCAATCGCCAATAAAAATGAGAACGCGACGAACCTTAAACGCGTGCACGAGCGTGAAATACGCGTCGCTAACAAATGGCCCCGGCGATATTTTCACGCTGCCGGACCTCGCTAAACGCCGATGTTTATTCGCTTTGGCGTAAATCACCTGGAATTTTCTCGGGAACTTTACAACGAGATCGTTTATTACGGTGACTGTGTTCCGTCTTTCGTTTGCACGCTTTTATTTTCCTCTTTATGATGCGTTCGTGCTTCTTTCCGCCTTATCATCGACTCTTTCGTAGCGAAATTGAAATTCTTATCAAGCTACGGTTATATTTAGACGTGTGTTTGAACGATTGGTTCCCGTAATAGACATTCTTATCCGACCTATGTGTATAGATGCTTTATTAATAATTTCGAATCTTTGTTTAACATTTAAGGATCGCGATAGTATATGGTCAAGTTATTCTATTTGTAAGAAATTTTTAATATCGTAAATTTTAATGATCTGACACAAATCACTAGTCATTTATATTATATAATATTCATGGGCTAAGAATTTTTTTTTTTTTTATTAGAAACTTTTAGAAAAGAACGGCAACACCATACTTTATTTACGGGTCGTCAAAGCAGAAGCTTTGCGCTTCTTCTAAAGTGAGATTGTTGTACGATCTTTCTTTAAAGACGGTTTAAAGTATCGACAATTTTTCATCCTTGCAAAGTTCTTACACCATAAAAGGACAGTACTACGAACGATACTGTTAATATTTGAATAAATATCATACGATATTATAAACGCTTCACTTGCTTGAGAAAGTGACTATCAAATCGTAGTTGCATCAAGAATGCGTCGGACAGAATGATTTGAATGATTCGGCTGTACATGGTCGGATGCGAACAATAATATCGTACAATCAATACGCATATAGTGTAACCAGTTCCATTCGTTTTGATATGTATATTGCAGACGACGAACTAGTCGTTCGAATATGTAGCCTTAGTCGTCTCGGCGTCAGATTTAAATAAAGTTAAATGCGTTTTATAATTCATCGGGACTGTTATCGGTTTTAAAAGGAGCCGCGAAACGTTTATAAATGCTTTAAGGGAGGAACAATGGAAGGACGTGGACTAGAGATGGCCACGCGGATACAAAAGCGTATGGAAAAAGGTTGAATAATGGTCGCGTCGCTTGTCCCGTTCCGTTGCCGGTGTATCGTTTTTATCGGCCGGTTCTGGACTTTAATTTCCGTTCATCGATTCTATCTAACCCATGTTATCGGACGATTGTAAGTATTTCTTTTAAAAAGAGGATTACCGTTTATCGGTCGCAAAGCGAGAGCAATTGGCTTTCAATATTATCTATCCGGCGAGAATGCAATATATGCTGCCGCGGAGCGAATTTTTCAAAGGAATCTGCCGTGTATCGTTCCGAGATCTTCCGCCCGCGTTCCTCGTGCCGCGCGAGCAATAAAAATCTTTAGTTGGAAAAAAAGCAAAAACTTTGAACTTTTCGAACTCGCGGGAGAGTGCAAGGTGTACGGCGTGCACCTTCCAACTTTGAGAACGCTAACGCTTTCATGTTGCGTTCTCTATTTAAAATCTCACTCTCTCTCTCTCTCTCTCTCACTCTCTTTCTCCGCGTTCTTTCAACTCGCTTTAAAAATACATCTCGTCCTTCAGAAAAGCCGAACATCTGCCGTACATCCGCCATTCTAATTTAGCCACTCGTCTAGACGTGTTTCTCTAAAACTTTTGCTAGACCCTGTTTTTTTTCTCTCTTTTTCTCTCTCTCTCTCTCTCTCTCTTTACTAATAACGCGATATCGCAAGCAGAGGTGAAAACGTAGTGGATGGTAGAAAATCAACTGCACGATGAGAAATATCGTGATGAATGGTGTAATATACATTATACGCATTGTATTTCAGGGTTCAAGTTTTATTGGAATAATCAATAAATTGTACAAGTGTAAAACGTTGGCTTATTTAGAAATCATCACGGGAATACGAAATGCTAAGAGAGCAATATTTTGTAGCATTTTAAATACTTGAAAAGGGAGAAATGTAATAATAATACAGAACACGTATTAATACGTCGCCTATCACGCGAAATTTATATGTTTTGCCTGTGGGGCGAAAAATGTAATTTTGGTTAAAATATTATGTCACAATACAAAAAGTGCGTTTTTCATTTCATAGTATTTATGTTATTTCAAATGCTTTTGCCGAATATTTATCTTATTTTAATGACCACAGTTAATGTAATACATACATATAAAAAGTTGATTGACTCACCGAGACGAAAATCAAAACCACATTCACAGAAATAACAAAGTCAATCTTTTCGTCGTTGTAATAACACATTTGAGTCAAGTCGTATAAAAGTAAGAGAGAGAGAGAGAGAGAGAAAGAGAGAGAGGACTAAAACGTCTGTTCGATGTCTAAAAGCCTCTTCCACACACAGGAGAGAAATCTGAAAATTGCAATTCAATATATACCAATTAATATCTCCCGTGAATCATAGTTCAACAATTCCTCTGTCAAACGTTTCAAATATCCCGTGCACGCGGCGTAATTTGGTTCGATATAATATTCATTCGTAAACTATATATTTCCTGGAAATTTCGAAAAGCAATTTGCCGATTCGTCGCGTACACACACATACATACACCTGGCGAGCACGCGTGTATCGCCGTTGTTCATTAATCGGTAAAGCCATTAGAAAGCAACGCAAATTCATCAGCATGCCTGTGCGCGTACAGCTTAGCGCACCCCGGTTGGTACCCTGGTGTCGATGTCGATTCGCAGTAAAGGGTGCGTATATGCACGCGGTCAGAATCTGGAAAATAGAGTACAGGACGGTTGCAGGTTCCCGGTTCTGTATTTCGGTGACCTGATTCTGTCGCGATCGGGCACGCGCGCGCGTACATACCGTGCATGCGTGCATACCGTGAATCGAGTATGTCAGCTATTCACGTTCGATGGAGCGACATTCGTGTCTGTTCTGTATGACAAAAGGAAGAAAACAGAAAAAAAGAAAGAGGAAGGAAGGAGAGGGGAACAAGCCACGTCCATCCGATCGTGTCTATCAATTATCCGGCTCGGAAATCTCAGGGAAGCTCTTCATCGAAGCGACGATAATGATTGGCTTCTCTCTGTTTGTCATACGTCTCATTGTTATTTTTTTTTCTTTTTTTCTCTATTGACCGGCCGCGTCATTGCTATGGAATCGCGTAACAATAGGATTTGTCAGAGAGAGGGTTGAGTTTCAGAGTCAATTTGCGGGGGTTGAAAGTCGGGGGCACAAAGTTCAAAGAATTGTCGCAGCGTTTCGAACTCGGTCCTCCCCCGTGTAAACAGGTTTCGCCTGAAAGCGGCCGGCGCAAACGTGAATACAGTTTCCGAAGATGCGGCGCAATTAAACGCAATAGGGTTCCGCCGGGCGTGTTCGCGCCCGGGCCGTGTTAAATAACCGGGACGCAGCTTGCATAATTGGTCACGCGTAATTGCCACTGAACGCGTTTGTCTACGGCGGGAACGTAGCCGGCCCCTGTATTATTTGTAACTGATGCGACAGAGCCCATTTGAATTCGCTTTCCGCGCGGATCGCCGCCATTTGTTCGCCGTGAAACCAACTGTCGTTGTAAATTTGGTGCCCATTACGAATTTTCCAATGGCCCTGAATTTGTCGTCGGATTCGATCGCATCAACTGGTGTTGATAACACCTGTCGAGCTGTCGACACCTTCCATTTTTGTCGAAGAAACGAACGTCGAAGAAACGGAGAACTCCAGTTCCGTGGCTTATTAATCTTTTAAGCGCAATTCATTTATAACGGGACACGATCGCTGTGAATGGAGCACGTTATTGACGAGTCGATGTTATACACACGTACGGAGTACTACGTGCAATTGTATTTTCTGTTCCGTGAACTGGTGCTGCTACTAAACTAGTACTATTGTTCTCTAATTTGATAAAGTTGTTGACGGTTGAATTGTTATTGATAATTTTAACTTAGTATGTAGTATTATCCAGATTTTTCAAGTAGTGATATTGGTTTCGTTCATACAGTGTGTTCCATTCACTATGAAAGTATTAGTACACTTACCATAAAAGAACTTATACGTATGTATATACATACGCGTGTAATTTTATCAAAACTTCAATGTAATACGATTATATAGGCGAGGTTTGAAATCGAAAAACGTACGTAGGAATTACAAGATATATTCATAGGAATCATATATTTAATAAAAAGTTGCTACACGATACGAAGAAACGCCTCAATCGTAAGAATATCACTACTAAATAATAAATTGTAACTATATTAAATATTTTGTAGTTTCTACAAACAATTTCAGATCTGCTTCGAACTTTTCCAATGCAGCCATTCAATACTCAAACTTCATCACAGCATTAATAGAATATCAATACGTTTCGTACGATGCGTGTAATGTAAGTGTTCGAACAATTTTACGCGAGCGTGTAAACTACTTATTCGTATGTCGAAGCGAAAAGGTTAATAGTTATTAACGATAAACTGTAATGTTACCGATGGACGTTTGCACGGACGCTGTTTCGGTATCGATTAGTTGCCGCTGCAGTTTGTGTCCCTATTCGGGTGAGGAGGGAGAGAAACTTGGAACTTCCCTCTGTATGAACGGTCTCGTCCCTTTCATACCATTAATAGTCTTCCTGCTGCATTAGGCCCCCCCCTCCCCCCTCCTTTCCTTCGCGAAAGGCTAAGTTTCGATAAACAGTTAATCGGTTTATTTGCCGGTTTGTCTCGTCGCTGGCAAACAGCGTTCAACATTAATCTCGATCGCTCGTTCTCGGTTGGTATGCACCTCGGTTGAACGTTCCGTGTAAATATTTAATCGGTGGCTACGGTCTCGGTTCGGGTCCGCTTCTCGGCCACAGAACGAAACCAAGACGGTTGTCCTCGACGGTTGTCACGCGAATTTGCATATGCATGCGACAACCGCTATCTCTTGCTTTTATTTTAAACGTCCCTCTCTTAACGGGTGCTCCGACTTGCCCTTTCATTTCGACGCGCCGTGTCTCGCCTGACGCGTGAGATACGTTTCACCATTTGATCACCATCCGGCTTTCTGTCGCTCGCATCGAGTTTCAATAGAGGATTTTTTGCTATTTTTTTTTTTTTTTCTTTTTTGGATAGAGATGGGCGAAAAAATTTCGCGAAAAAAACGAAGCGAACGAGTTTAGTTGCAAAATGCTTTGTTAACTGCGTTACACGGGACATACAAGACCAATTCTCCGCTAATGTTTCATCAAAGTGCGACATTGTGTATAGCGAAGAAATTCAGTATCAAAGGATTCTTTTATGTTCACTTACGTGCTAGGATTTTAGTCACAATAGAACGATCTTATTTCAGTGCGTGAAAATCTTCTAACTCAATGCTCGGAGAGAACGGCTAATTTATTTAGAAATTAGTTTTTTAAATTTTAAATCGGAGGTAACAGTGAAATTATTTTCTTCTCTGTATAGATATTTCGGTTTCTAATGCGTGTAAGATTGTTTCTTTTTTCTCGTGTAAAAGAAGTGAAAAATGCGCTTATTTTCTTTTAGTATGGCCACATATTATACCCTATCTTACCCTAAAACATTGACAACAACACATACTCGAACAATGGGCCTTTATTTTTGATAATTACCAGAGAATTTTTGACCAGTTGACGGGAGACGAAATTTACCGACGAGCAACTACGACGTGTGTATGTTAGTGGGATTATTTTCGAGTTGAGGCCGACGCGCAGGGTGCAATTTACGCGATAACAATCGGCAAAAGCGCGTTGGGAACCCTCTCGGAGACGGGATAATATGTATCACGAGCCCGGTTGTTGCAATCGCGACGCGAATTGTTGGAATTACAACGCGGTTACGAGACAATAGTGCCGCGCGTCAACTCATCTCCGTGCCGTCGTGAATGAACCATGAGCCGCTTTTTCACCTCTCCGCACGTTCGCCCGCACGTTTTTACGCGCTTTAATTTCCGCGTTGCACTACCCGGGCGGAGGAATGTTCACGCCGGAGATGCGACCGCTAGATGAAGCGTAATGCGTCTAGAATGAATGCTGTTTATCTCCGGCGGCTATCGTCTTTTGAATTATAAAATACTCGAAATACAGGTTGAGCGACTGTTTACATTGGAATGTTTAGCGTATTTCGTTTATTTAGTGCCTTTGTTTCATTTGCATGCGAACCGCTTCACGATAACGAAAATAGCGCTGCATATTGTGTAGAACATTTTGAAAAATTTTATCACTACCGTAATATATCGGCAATGTTTGAAAAGCCTAAAAAAATATATATACATATGTTTTCATATATTTATTAATAATTATATATTTATATTATATTATATATTATGTTAATTTATATTATATATTTTTTAAATAAATATAAATTAATTATAATATATATATATATGTATGTATGTACGTATGTTTTAGTCTTTTTCCATTTCAATGGGATTTTTGTTATTCGCAAGTTTTCAAATCAATAGCTATGCTTTCATTATTGTTATTATTGTTATTATTTTTTTATTTATTATGATTCTGTTGAATATCGAAGTCATAAACTGAGTCGATAGTAATTTATCATAACAGATATTGTAACAATTTCACAAAATTGTAGGGACATAATGATGAAGAATCTTTGGAACCCGATTCTTTGGAACCTACTTTCCTTGCCCCGATATTGTAAAATAAATTTTGATAATACATTAAATTAATAAATTTTGATAACTAAAAGGAATTGCAATGTTGATCCTTAATCAGGTAATGTAATGGATAATTGACCGTCTACTGTTGCTGAATACTCTACAGCTTTTCTGTATATTTTCAAACTTTACAAAGTTGATCGTGATGTGCAGTATGATATTAATTACGCTTCAAACCATTTCATATAATACAACCAGACTTTCAGTTTAATTTATACCGACTTGGTAAATGGAAATCAATCCTCCTTTGAAAATCTAACATGACAGTGGAGAAGATTGTATAAATTTTCAATTAACGACGTCGATACACTACGATTAAAAAGTAGATTGCAACTATTAATTTAAGATAAGAACATCTACGAGTGTCATCGTGAACTTTTACATTTTACTTAAAATATATAATCTTCACTTGAAATAACTAGAAATAATTCAAAGTTTGAAATGGTAATAATTAAACAAAAAAAGAAAATAGAAGCGAGAAAAGAGAAGGGAGCAATAATTCCATTCACATTCCAGCAGAATCTCTCCGCGATTCCAATCTTCTCCGCGTACGTCCGCGATAAACGCGTATAATTCTCTAAAGCTGAACGAATTCCCGTTTCCATTTCACCTTCTTTAAACATCCGTTCCGGCGTGTTTCGTTTTCGCTTTATGCAAAACGTTCAGACACGGCGCGCTGACTCCGCAAGGATAACCGTGATTAATATCTCGACCTGGCCTGGTAATAAGTAATAGCTGGCCCCTCGTACCTACGTGTGTTTACACGAACCTCGGTGCATTTCGGTCTGAACAACGTCGGCCCGGGTTACGTATTCGCGTTCCTGGCCGAGACACACGGGCCTGATGAAATTGCTCGCGTCCGTTCATCGGAAATCGCCGGCGAAACAGAGGATTTTCCGCGCGTAGACTCCGCCGCGCGCCGGCACGCGGCTGATTTCCACACGCCAGTTCATTAACAGTCTCTGTCTCTTCTCTCCTTCCTCTCTCTCTCTCTCTCTCTCTCTCTCTCTCTCTCTCTCTCTCTCTCTTTCTGCCTGTCTGTCTCTCGATGTCTGAAACGAAAGCGGCTGATTAATTTTCCCGGTAATTAGAAATTCTGTGTCGATTAGTCGGAGCGCTTTGATCTCGAGACTTCTTTGTCCCGTTTCCTCTATGAAAGCCTCTTCAGTATGAAATGTTATAACAGAGAGGAAACTCCTTCGCAGCTCTGGTCATTTTGTTCACGATCGAATTTTGTATTTGTTGGACGTTTTTTTTTTTTTTTCTCCTCTTTTGTAAACAACGTTCATTGGTTTCGATTAGCGTCGCGTTTAAACAACGCAAGCGTTTGATTCGAGGTGTGTATGTTTCGTCGTTTTTCGACGCTGCGATTTTAAAGTTCTGCAAGTTGAATTATACGTCGGTTTCATTTGATTTTGGCATTAAATACACTTCAGGGCTTATTTGATAACGCTAGTTAACGCGGTTTAACGATCCAAACAAATTTTATTCATTTCTCATTAAACATCGCGGATTGATTAATTGGTGAGAATGCATAGATTTATCTGGAAATAGTCGAAAGTAAATTAAATTAATTTCTGCTTAGAATTGATGGTTCTTTCAATAAAGCATGAAATTTGATCGCAAGTTGCACAATAAATTTCCTTCGTTTGCGACAGAGATGACAGCTTATTAATTTTCTTAATTAATAATAAATCCGACAATAATAATAATAAAGCCGAACAAAGTTCCCCGTTGTATGAAAAACGACGAAATTGCAAAGGCATCTCGCTGCCATATCGCCGCTTAATATATTACATTACGCAAGAATCCGGTGTAACGTGGTATTCCGTATTTATTCCCGTCAGCACGAATTTTATTCATAATTTTCACGGTTACGCGTTACCAGGACGGAGGGAAACGCGCGGTGAACAGCCGCCGGGGAACAATATTCCGCGGTATAAAGCCCTGCCGTAGCGGAAACTCTGGCGATTCGTTCGAAGGTTCGATAACAGTGCAGGCAGGAACATCGTCGACGGACTGGAATCTCGTCGTCGAGTCGTCTTTTAACGGGCTTGCAGACGACGTTACGGAAATTGACTTCGCGGATCCGCGTCTTGCGCCTTTGCTCTTTACATTCGGTGCTCGGTTTTACCGCAAAAGGATTACGCGTGCAAGCGGAAGACAAAGGAGCCGTGAAAGGTAAAAATACGTAGAAAAATACTCGGCGAGTTCCGCCACCTTTTCGCTCTCAGGAAATGTGTCATCTTGCGGAGATTCAATTATTTCTCACTCGATGAATATTCAGCGCCTTCTTCTTCTTTCGCGCAAAGCGACATCGCGTTGCCTGATCGTAAAAACGTCAACGATGTGCGATTCGGATATCGAAATTTGCAAATGTCGGTTCCTCTGTAATCTCGTGTAACTTTGAAGTTACATCCTCTTAGGATCTTGCCACGTATTATTTGTAATGAAACTGTAACGTGTGTTTCGTAATACAGTTTAATATCAAACGTCCAAAATTTAATATTTCGTATTAACATGTTAACGACAACAATTTGTAACGTTCGTATTGTAATAGTTTGTAGATTCCTCGTTGTCTAAAGTATTACGTAATTTTTTCAGCTTTGAAACAAATTTAATATCCCTGCCCATTGTTCCCAGACTTTCGGCCGGGGTGCAAAATATTTGTACATATTTTGAAAATTTTATTTTATTTCATTCGCATCGCTATTTTATCGATTCACTATATTACGGAAATATCAAAAATCGAGCAAATGAACTAATTTTTCTTCTCTCTTGCAAGTGGGATAAAAAGAGGATAATTCTTTTAATTTCATAAAGAAAGAATAGGGTAATTGCAGTGTACCGACGATAGAAACGTATGTAGGGTAATTGTAATGATTGTAATTTGCTTAGACACAAGTGTCCAGGTTCCCCCTTGAATTTAGCGTCACGTTTCGATACAGTTACCGAGGTTTTGTATTTAATAAGCGCGTACGTTTTTGCCCGAACAGCGGATGATAACGTTCCACCGGAGCCAGAGCAGGACGGTTTCGTGCAGTTTCCCAGGCGGATCGGTCTCGTGCGACTTGCATGGCTGTAGGATCGCTGCCAATTATCAGTCTCGCGTGTTTTACCGCGTCGCGACTGCTAGAAAGAACCGGGACACCGGGGTACTTGACCTTTGTTCTATTTACCGTGCATCTGATAGATTCGTCCATGTGGAATGACGAACAGCTGCAAAACGAGACGAGCACGCATTGATTGATAAGAGACGCGAGCTCGCCGGATGTTTTATTGCGCGAGCCTCTCAGAAGCGAGACCGATCGATTGCACTTTTTGTTCATCTTCTTCTTTCGTGGACACGCGGTTAATAATGGAGTTATCGAGGGAGAAGAACAATAAATTTTTATAGGTTCGTTCGAGAACTTTATTTTTACACAAGTTTGTTTACCAAGATTATGGAGCTCAGTTTTGATCGATGACAGTGAAAGCGGTTTTTAATTAAAATGTTATTACAACCTAGGGATTCTGTTGCATTGCGTAACAAGTTTCGTTAAGCCAGTGTCAAAAATTTATTTAATCGACAATGCATATTTCTATCGTGTTTTGCGAATAGATTGAGTAATTTTTCTATCTTGTCGTTTCAAAGATTTTGTTTCTCTCTTTTATTAAAAAATTCTGATATATATATATATACACATTACGCTAGTATATAATACAATAATTATTCGAATAATCTTAAATATCGTAAATATCGCAATCTATGTTCTACATTGCAATAAAAAATAATTCTTTCGTTAAATACTCGTAATGATTTTTCCTTCTATTGCTTCCAACAAGTCGCGTAATTTCAAACAATATTTCGATACTCTAGACATTGCAACAACGGTCTCTGTTAATATCCTCTGAAACTTACCACCGACAAACGAACGGACTTGTTACCCAACCCGATACCGCGCGAGTCAACGCTCTTTCTCCTCTTCTTCGCGATTATTTTATTCCGCTACGGATATAGACAGAAAAACGGGTGATTCACGGATGGCTTTAAATAGAAGCCACGATTCTCGCTCGCCGTCTACCAGAGAAAATCAAACGGTCCTGCATGTTCCGCCAGTGACAAAGATCCGTTTCACAAGCTCGTCACGTGTTTCGACGAATTCAGCAAATCTGCGAAATAAAATAGAGGATCAAACGTAGACAGAGAGAGAGAGAGAGAGAGAGAGAGAGAGAGAGAGAGAGAGAGAGAGAGAGAGAGAGGATGGACGTGAGCTGCGGACTTTATTGGGTCGACTAGAGGGAAAGGTCGACGTTCCTCCTGCTCCAAGAGAAATCTGGACTAATTAAGGCGGGCCAGCAGTGTTCTACGGCGCACGGTTTAATCGCACTTTTCTAGCCGTGACCTCCCCTTCGCCATCTGTCGTGGCTGCTGGCAGCGTTCGCCGTTAATGGCGTTAATTCTTCCGTAGGTACGTACGAATCATCTGGCACTCGTTAATTCTTGGCCCCGGTGGAATTGTCCGGCGATGGCGTAACGGTGGTCCCCTGATGAGATTCGGCACGAACTGGAACGAAATCGTTCCCGCGCGCGCCGAAGGAGACTGTAGAAAGGAGAGAAGGAGGAACGATCATCTGCTCTTGCTCGATCGCGGAATGAAGACTCTTTAATTAAGCGTAATTAACGCGGATCGTCGCGAACATTTTTCTGAAGCAGATGCAAACAAGCCCAACGAATATGATTTCTATTCGTATTCCCTTGTTCGCTGATATCTCGGTTAATCAGCTCTCTCTCTCTCTCTCGCGCGTTTCGCGAATCGTTACCCTCGCGAACCGCCGGCCCGAGGCTCGAAAGACGACGCATCTTTTTCGCCCTCTTGTTTCCCTCGTCGACGTGGCGACAACCCTCTCGCGCAGACCCTGGACCGAACCGACTCGAGAACCCTCGTCGCTCTTCTTTTCTCTCTACGTAGCTGCGTTTGCTACGTTACACGTTACGTGCGTACATTCGCGGTAGGAAGTATTGGGCATACTTGCGGCAAGTGAGGTTGTTCTTAGGAATGATTGGAAAATTATTTAACGATTATTGTTATTATTGTTATTTGGTTTGAAATTTACGTGGAGGTAGAAACTGCGTCAAGGTGGACGAGGAATTTATCAAAGAATGAAAAACAATGTCGATATTTTCAGCGTACATGTAACAACGATTTTTCAGTCGTTACTTTAACCAACTAATTTCCCTGTTGTATTTGTTCTCAATTAATTTCGAATTTCAATTCAGTCTGAGCTTCGTGCTTCGTTTCAGTGGGATTTAAATTAAAAAAAATGTGACACCAATCCTCAATTTATCTCCTGTAATTATATGTTGCATTAATCCTTCGACATTAATTCTTCGGGAACCTTATATGAATGATAATTATTATAATAATTTTAGTTTAATAATCATTTGGTTATATATTATGATATATACTTGATTACGAAATTAATTTAAATTATTGTACCAATTACAAAACCATCGTCCATTGATCATTTCCTTAATAATTCCAATCAGAGCAGAGGTTCTGACACTTTTACTAACGCTGAGCGTACGTTTCTAACGACGAATCTTCGAATCTCTCTTAACTGCACTCGACTGGCTGAGCAAAGCCAGGAAAGCGAGGGAATCCAACGAGGTCTGACTTGACCGGCTTTTAAATGTTCGGGTCCCGTAATTAATGAATGCAAATGCCGACCGTCGTCTCGGTATTTTCGCTGGGCGTTCGGAGTTTTCGGTTTTCAGACGGGGGGGAAGACAATGGACGGCGTTTTCACTCGACGGGCTGGACAACGATGGAAAACACCGCAGTTCCATTAGTTTGGAAATTGTATTTCGAAAAGTTCTAGCGTCGCACGGTTGACGTGAAACCTTCCCTTTTCAACGAGGTGCGCGAGACGCGGCGGCGCGCGATTCGCGAGTCTATGACTCTCGGTTCTCGATTCGTGAAACGTTTCACCGAGGTACACTCTCGTCCAGAAATCGCCGGACAAGAGTGTTTAATGAAATTAAAATCGCGGTTACGATTCACGTTTGAAAAGAAGATTGAAAATATTTCTTGCAAACGTATGCATCTGGTGGGAAATATTTGTCTTAATTGTGTAATAAATGATAAATATTCACTTAGTAAACATTGTGGTTCATTGATAAATATTTGCGCAATGTCTGCATGTTTGTCCGTATATTTTTTTTTTTTTTTTTTAAAGACTCGTTGGGACCAATATTATCAGTTAATGAGATTTCAAAATATTTCGTATCGAATGTACAAAATATAGTCCAAAAACGAAGAAAAACGCATATAAAATAAACGAAGAAATGTTTCGAGAAGATATCATGTAGACTAATACAGTTCCAAACTGTCTATCCTACTTGTATTAAATATACAGCGTTTTCCAAATTTGACACCGAAGTTTTCGCCACGATGTTACTGAATTTCAAATTGTAACGCGTCGTAATACGTTCACAAATATCCGAATACTGTTACGAGCAACTGTACATCGTCATTGGTACAAATTTCAAAACTTATATTGTTCTGCAATGTTCAAAGTCAGCAGCTGGAAGAGTACGAATATTTGACTTGCTGTGGATATATATTACAAGACTAGCGAAACGTAAAATACTTCGAGATGTCCGGAATATATGAACGTTAGAAGGTCGTTTACGAAAAAGTCGACGCGAATCGGCTTTGGTCCGTATACGACGGCGGAATAATCGTCTTCCGGGGGAACGTTTCCATTTCGCTGTCTCGAGATCACGCTCGCACGATGTAATAAGTCGTTTAAGGTGTCGGCTGAGAGTTTTTGAAAAAACGCTCCACGGAAAATTCAGTGGAAACACACTGTCGTTCGTTCTTTAAATAAGCGACCATTAAATAAAGATTAATATTCCAAGATAAATTAATTTCGAACGACGAAAGTTACCATCATATAGCATTGCTAGTGATAATTTTGAACCGCGAATTAACTATTCAAGTGAATTTTCAAACTGGAATCGGTTATTTGATTAATTAAGAAATTAATTTGAAAAAAGATATGATACCTTTTCACGATTCTCTGCGGTTTGGGTGGATTCCCCAATTTGCTGTCTAATTTCGCAATTAGCGCGGTACTGGAGGTCGCTGGTAAATCATTCGATATTCGAGGTGCAACGGTTCCAGATTGATTATCAAGATTTATTCGAGCCTTGGGTCCGACAATGTAGCAGTTACACGGACATTTGATGCCTCGTTCGGCCACGCGACAATGGCTTCCTAATGTAGCCAATATCTGACATAATTTGGCCCATGGTGTGTTTCAGTCTGCAAGCTTTCGTCAAGTGATATTGTGCGCGGTAACGTTTCAACGTAATTGACCCGAGTGACGCGAAACGAGAGTCCAATCGCACCGTGGATTCTGTGCGCCTTCGTGCTCCTCTCCCACAAAGGACGGACCGCGTTGCTGGCTGTTGGTAAAATGCCATTTTCGCGTTTATGGCATTGTCAACAAGCTGGTCGCCGAGATTTTTCGACACTCGTGCTTTTATCGCGGACACGTTTCACGCTGGTCCGAATCGTTTCAAAAATGGTACTTGGAAATCTTTCAGGGAAGATCTTCGTTCTTTGCACTCCCTAATTATTTTTGCAGCAGATAAATAAGAAATATACTTGAGGACTTGGTGAACGTATCATTGATATGCACTCTGACGTAAGATTCAAATTAAATTTTAAAATAAAAGATTGAAACGAAATTGTTGTCTAGGCAGAATAGATATCGATCGTAGTCCAATCTAGAATTAAAGAATGTTTGTATAAAATTCTGTGTATACCAATGTCAGTATTATTCGAGAATTTTAGGCGAATTAACAAAACAAAAATTCTGCTACATATTACGTTCGGTATACCTGATGTTTCTCAAAAAGCTCATATGATCAGTATTAAAATTCCATTAGACAAATTGTAACTTCTTCTTTTTCTTTGTTATATAAACCAGCTTAAGCGAAATTGGAAACTAAATCAAGAATACTTTTCGCGTGTGTCACAGAAACGATAGTTACATTGAAGCGAATTTATTCGAAATTTCAAGATGTTGTTCGTATTTCAAAGTTATTAAAATCACGGTGGTGTACCTTTTCGTAAATAATTGCCAAGATCTTCAACAGATCTTCAACGTAATTAGTCGTGATATATTATTTTCCACATTACTCCCCTACTTACGTATTATTATTATACATTACCCTCTTAGTTTCGCAGGGGCGTTCGTCCGCCAACGAAAACCGTTGCGCTGAATTACCAGGTTCCTTCGAGGAATCTTAGACTTTGACTTTCGGTCAGGTAAGCAGCTTGGAGTTGCTGTTGAAATATTGAGGCAGTTTAAACGAGCTTAAATACCCAATCCGCCATTCCTCGTCGAAAGATCATCGTTGTCTGCAAAAAGACGGGTCTTTTAATAAAAGTGCCTTCGTTGAGAACACTGCGACAAATTGGCAAAAAACGGTGGACATTAATCAAGGAAAAATCGGCGGTCGCGAAAAACTCTAATTGCTTTTCTCCGACTTCGCTCTTGATGTGCATCGTCGTTGTTCTACGATTAACACGATAACGGGGATGGCAATGAGAAAGAGCATCCTGACCGCAAAACCGGACTGTATGAAGATTTAACTGCTTTTCGGGGCTCATATCATTAGCAGGGATCCTCGTGGGGAAATATTTTGCTCGGTGAAATATGCTCGCTGGACATTCGTGTGATCGTTGGAACGATTAGGACCAAGGGACATGTTTCGTTGCACGAGAATACAGTGACCACCAAAAAAAAAAAAAAAAAAAAAAAAAAAAAAAAAAAAAAAAAAAGAAAAAAAGAAATTTTTTTTCAAAA